>NC_088222.1:15302273-15602273 GCF_036934945.1 Oncorhynchus masou masou
CGGGTAGAAAATGGGTTACACTATCCCAGGTGGAAATATCTATTTCTGTGTCAACCAATTGCATTTTGTGGACAGAACTGGACAGCACTAACATCGTTGATCAGGCAGTAGTGCTGCTAGTTCAAAGCATTAACTGGACTATGTAATTTGAGCAAATCCAATGTGATTTACAGTATTTCAGCCTGTTAACCAGCAATCCAAATAAATAAATATATCAAAACATATATAACCTAAGCTACTTACTTGCTTACTTAAATACTTGGCTTTTGCTCAGCGGGCTAAGGCATGAGGTGCACAGACAGGACAGGTTTGATACCCAGACAGTCACATCAACTCTGTCTTTCAGACAGCCTTGGGGTTAAGCTGAACATGTAATGAATGGTAAGTATCAGGTCTACGAGTAGACAAAGTCAACTTACTAGGCCCCTTAAATGTTTGATTACCTCATTTGAATTTTCTCTGTACTTGGTGAAAAGGTGCCCATTTTCTCTGACATTTTGACTTGACGACTGACAGGAAAATGCTCTGTTACTTTTTAAATAAGATTTAAACTAAAGGCCAGCCTGAGCTGAATGACAATGAAATCGCTTACATTTCTACCCCCTTTTATTTGATCAATAACTGCAGGACAAAACAACAGAGTAGACTTGCATCAACAGGTTAAATATCTGCACCACACTAAAGTCTGGTCAGTCTTACTTTCTCTACTAAAATCACATTCACAATTTAACTGATAGTATGGTGCCCATTTTAGGACATTCTCACACCTCAGCATAACTCACACTCTTCCCTGATTTAAGTGAGTCCTGAGTGTCGTGCGTCCATCCATGAATCATATTAGCTATCTCGCCAACTTCCCATGTTGCTAACTTCCCCCCTGTGTAAATCTCTACTATGGTGAAATGTCCTCTCAATGTTGACCAAGTAATTATAACTTAGTCTTAGAGGAACAGAGGACTCCGAGCATATTAAATTACACCACGGAGAATGACCCAGATCTGACCTTTCTTTTAACATTAAACATGGCTTTAATCAGGGTTGAAATGTCAGTCTGGGGTGAATACTATTGAATTTACTCAGGAGATATTTTAAAAAATCTGATCCTTTGGGGTCTTAAATGGTTTATCACTAATTTAGTCTGACTGAAACTCTATTGTGCTGTTATTCATTCAGATTTGGTCTTTCTGTCATTGAGACATATTTTTACAAGGAGGGGTCCACAAAATGTTTCTCTGCTGTTGTGTGTGAGGTTAAAAAGTTCACAAATGTCCGCCAGCTATGGTAAAAAGTGATGCGTCATCATGGCGGGCAGCTTGGTCAAGACACACTGTAGCGCTGAATCACGACAGACATTTACTGTATCCAAAGGATGTGCAGTGTAGAGGCCTGAGGGGCTTACTGTTCTCACCAAGGGCAGATGGTAAACATATATTTGAAGACATTAGCATACTGTCACTTAGCGTTAGCCCAGTGATAAGCCAGGGGGTCTTGATTGTAGATTATCAGTCTCCCAAAAATAGCCTCTGGGCACTTGCACATTCAGCATAACAGCTACAGTATAGGTTTCCTTCAACAGTTGGATAAGGTGGAGTCTTTCACAGTGGTATGGACTAGGAGTTTTATATGGAACCAGGGTATTGGGAGCATGTATTCAGGAAGAAAATATATAACAAATAAAACTGCATCAACTGAAAGTTAGAGCCAACTCAAATGAATTGTTGATTGAAGCAGCCCTCTAGGTCTGCAAAAATAAAGAATGGGAGAACGAACTCGCACAACTAATAACGTTACATCAAAAAATATGAAATATCTCCAAAGGTTCTCCCTACAGCACATGCTTGATTAGATTAGCTTGCTGACTCCACAGCTAAGGGACGGTTGTACAAGGCGGGGCGACAGCTTTGGCAGATAGGGGGAAGGGGTTGGTGGGGAGTGTTAAGATTTTACATGCATAATTAAGTTTGTTTACCATGTCTACTTTGGGGTTCTGCATCTCTGCTTGATTGCTTTCAACAAGCCGTGCTAAGAAAGTCAAAAGTACCGATTTCTTTATCATTTGCATAATAGCTATGTTCTCTGAGTTCCTCAGAGGGTTGTTTTTCCCTCCCTGCATTTCAAATTTTAGATTTTTAAAAATGTTTTTAGCTCAAATGTGCACCAACTCTGTGAAGTGGGACCAGACTTAATCCATTATACTGCACAGTGTATTAGTTAGTGAGTCTATCAATTATCCGGTAGACAGAACACTCCTGGAAATATAGCATAAGCAGACTGAAGCAAGGGACTGTTAGCCAAGGGACCGCTGTGGCCTGATTGGATTCTAGTCTTAGACATTTTTCAATGTTGGCTCTGAAAGAAATCTGTGGTGCATTGCCATTCAGTAATACAAGACACTTGCCATCAGTAAGTGCACAAACCACAGACTGCACTGGTGAACTATATAACATATGTTAAAGTTATTTGAAAGGTGTCATACAGTATTTCATGTTTCTTATTTGACTGTCAAAGAGGAATCTCGTGCTACTTCCCAGCAAACACAGGACGTCCTGATGACATTCGACGACATTCCCATTAGGTCCCTTAAGGGGTTCGGCGCAACTTTATCTAAGAATGTTGAGTGATGGTCCCAAGGAAACGTTCTCTGTTGGGCTTTTGTTTAGTTCCCTGTAAGTTACCAGGACCTCACTGAGGACCATGTTAGGATATTTTTAGGACACTCTCAGGACTTTCATTTGACTAATCCTTAGGATCCTTAGGATGTCACGTTCTCTGGGGACCTTTTTATAGTTTCCAGTTAGTCCCGGGGACATTTTTAGGACGTTCTTGGGACATTGTGTCATGGTCCCTTGGAGGTTTTGTCTAGTTCCCGGGTTGTCCCATCCCGGGGACGTTTTTAGGACAATCTTCGGACATTGTGTCATGGTCCCCTGGAGGTTTTTGTCAAATGATGTTCCCAGGTGTCCCAAACCATTATAAGTACAGTAATGAAATGGTATGGGGGTTTTAAGGTACTATATCATAGTTCTTCTTCGGTGTAGCTCAGAGTAACTTTGGAGTGCAAAGTGTAGGAATAGGCCTACAGGTGAAATCAGTCACTGATGCAGCCAAGGTGGTGTAGCTGGAAGATTGGAGTGCTGTAAACCAAGAGGTTGTGTGTTCAAAAACTCCAGTGTGAGGACATGT
Organism: Oncorhynchus masou masou; assembly: GCF_036934945.1. NCBI lineage: Eukaryota > Metazoa > Chordata > Actinopteri > Salmoniformes > Salmonidae > Oncorhynchus > Oncorhynchus masou. The sequence goes on from NC_088222.1 coordinate 15,305,457, forward strand.
TAAATAATAATTACTGTATTAATAAACATACAATGTAGTCATCCAGTGACAGCTCTTTGTCTTTTGGCAATGCAAGGGACACACACAAATAATGCTTTTATCTTCCATATTTGAAAGACATCAGTGGCTCAGAAATCAGGGCCTTGGTGGGCTTGATCAGGGCCTTGATGGGCACAACATCCCAAGAAAGTCCTAAGAACGTCTCTGGGACAAACTGGGAACTAGACAAAACCTCCCTGGGACCATGACACAATGGCCCAAGAATGTCTTAAAAACCTCCACATGGGATGTCCCCGGGACCAACCGAGAACTAGACAAAACCTTCAGGGGACCATGACATATTTCGTAGACACTCTTATCCAGAGCAATTTACACTAGTGAGTGCATACATTTTCATATTTGTTTGTACTTGTCCCCCATGGGAATCTAACCCACAACCCTGGCTTTGCAAGTGCCATGGTCTACTAACTGAGCCACACGGGACACAACGTCCTGATGACTTTAGGCAACGATTTTGTGATGTCCCAGGGATGTCCTAACGACTCATTATTGTTTGCTGGGTTCTTTAGACGGTATCTGGTGTCTGCACTGATCTGTATATGAAGCACACTCAACAACGTGATAGTAAAGGGTTAAACATCTGTTCAAAACTTTTCTTTCAATATTTCTAACAAAAATCTCCCTGTGCTTTTGTTGTTTTCCTGATTTGCACATTGTATTTCTTGGGCTGAGGTACCTCAAGTCGGACAGACTCCACAGAACAGAGTAATGAAGCAAGGGAAACAGAGCAGCCTGCAGCCACTGATAGTAAATGAGGCCCGGCCTTCTCCCCTTATCGTCTTCCGCCTCAAATCTTGAATCGGAGCATTTAATTTTATCCTCCCCGCAAACATTTCTGTTAAGGTCTCTGAACATGACAGGGAACCTATATGCCAAATGCTATTTGCTAATTGTGTGGAGGAGGACATCTAGAACGACAACCCCCTCCACCTCCCCACAGTAATCTGTAGATCCCGTAAGTGTTGCTGCTTTCGACAATAATGAATGCTCACTCCATGCGTTCAGCACTAATCACCATTTTTCCTGAGCCCCCTGCCTTTTCCAAATGTCCCAGACAATCAAAGGCAATCTTAATCAATCTTCTAGTTGTATTTTTTTTCTCTCCACCTTCATGTGTTCCATTTTAACGGGTTTGACTCTGCAGCACCAGAGATCAGTTTTTACCAAATGAACAGCCATATTGTTTTTTGAGTAATAATAACTTTGCCTAGCGCACAGTAATGTTAATTCCCACATTATTTTATAAGCAAACCTTTGTCATTGTTGATTCTGTCATTTTGGTGGCTGTTCAGAGCTGATAAAGCCTTGGTGGAGAGCAATCTCTGTTGGATTCAATTGGAACCTGGTCAACTGGAAAGCTTACCCAGCAACCCCGGGATTTGCCAAAAGTAGTGTTTCTCTGCATCACTCTGTAAACATACTGTAACTGGGAATCTGTTCAAAGTTTCTGGGAAAGGGGGAATATATTAACATAAGACAATAATTCAGTAGAAGCAGAGTGAGATATCTGCTTGACTGCTGGCTCTTGGCTCAGGACAAACAGATATTTGGAACGGGGTTGTTTGCACTCCAATCATTCATTTAATGCTTTGCTGCAGCAAAATGTTTTCTATTATGTCCATGCCAGAGCATGTGTAGGAGGATGAAAAGGGATTTTCAAAAACACAAGTCATATAATGAAGCGTTTATGATGCCTGTTTTTACGCTGCCGTTGTTCATCCTTTTATGCTATTACTGTAATCCTCTCTGGATCATCAAAGTCTATGATAATTGACTACACAGTTTCATTAGAATATGTCAAAAGCAGTAACATTGAACCATTGTAGCTATAGATAGCTATGTCACCCAATCTATGTAATGGTTCAACGATTGACAGATCTTCAAATTCAGTCTTGAGAGAAAGTTGTCTTCTATCCTCCGGTTGGCCCTGGACCTAGTACACAGGCCATAGACCTATACAGGGTTGGCCCTGGACCTAGTGTCACACCCTGATCTGTTTCACCTGTCTTTGTACTTGTCTCCACCCCCTCCAGGTGTCGCCCATCTTCCCCATTATCCTCAGTGTATTTATACCTGTGTTCTCTGTTTGTCTGTTGCCAGTTCGTCTTGTCTTGTCAGATCATGACAGCGTGTTTTCCCATCTCCCTGCTTTCTCAAGTTCTGTTTCCTAGTTTCCCCGGTTCTGACAATTCTGCCTGCCCTGACCCCGAGCCTGCCTGCTGTTCTGTACCTGCCTGACTTTGACACGATTACAGACCTCTGCCTGCCCTTGACCTGTCTTTTGCCTGCCCCCATGTCAAAGCAATATTGAATAAGTATTGTTCCTCAAAAAAAGATGTCAAGCTCACACAGTCAGGGTCTATCAATCATAACAATGGACTTCCTTTGAGCTTTTGTTCAATTTATTTGTATTACCTGGGGAGCTGATGTGTCTGCACCTGTGATTGGAGACAGGTGTTCTTGGTTGCACTTGTAGCATTACTTCCTTTGAAAAATATTGTGGCAATAGATGGAATACATTAACCAGAATACATTAATCAGAATACATTAATCAGAATACAGTAATCATAATACATTAATCAGAAATACGCTTTGTCCCATGGATCCTATTCTGTATTTTCTATTTTCTTACCTTCGATATTGAACACTGTAGTGTTGAGAAAAAGCTTGTAAGTAAGCATTTCAAGGTACTGTTGACACCTGTTGTATCCTGTGCATGCAACAAATATATTTTGATTTGGTGTTGTCCCAATCTATTCTTGAGTAGCGAGTATGTCTCTATACCTAATCTTTGCTATATGAAGTGCTTATTGCTTTGACCATCCGTCTAGCTAATGTGAACAGGCAGCAATGTTTCATTGGAACATTTGTGTCATTCTGTAAGGGGTCAGTGAATTCCTGGATTACTTCTAGCCTATGAAATCCCTGTGTCATACTTTTCTAAAGGTAGCTTCAGAAGAGGAGTTTAGGTACAATGTTTGTTACTATCTGCACACTGACGTCCGGCTCTACAAAGTAAACCTTTATTAAGACCCTGGGGACAACCATGAGCCTGAAAAAACAACATTCTGCTGAAAGTGATTTGTAATCATGTCATAATCATTAGGTTTAAAATAATCTGTCTGTTAGAACAGGAATATCTTTCCAGGCATAACATATGCAGTATGCAGCATTCAAAATCAGAACACAGCATATTCAGGCATGTGAATTCTGCCTGTTTTGACACTTATTTGCATAACATTTGAATGATGAGACTTATGGTAATTCGGCAGCCTGTTTGATGTGTCTGAGGACACATTTAAAATGAGAGAGAGTGAAGCAGAGAATGTGAGAGTGGAGCGCTTAGTCCCCAAAAGCAACGGCATAATCATCCAAAGGATGACCTCCTCAGTCCAAACAGATGGCTCTCAGATGCTGCCAGCCAGAGAGACAGGAGGCAGTGGAACATCTGAGTGGGATATTCAAGATATTCGAGGCAAAGTCTTGGGGTTCTTGGGGTGTGAACAAAAGTCCAAAAATGGCTTTTGTTGTAGTATTAGTTTGGGTTATAACGGATTATGTTGTTGTTGTTGTGTGTGTGTGTGTGTGTGTGTGTGTGTGTGTGTGTGTGTGTGTGTGTGTGTGTGTGTGTGTGTGTGTGTGTGTGTGTGTGCGTGTGCGTGTGACAAATCCAGTAAATATCAGGGTGCAAACTATCGGTCAGGTTGATTGGTAGTCAGGGAGTGTACTAGCTACTTGTGTGTAATCAAGTGCTGCCCACTGAGTCCTTTACCAATAAGGACCCACTATCTTCTATTTCCCCATCTCCTATTTAGTCCACAATATAGGCCCTGGTCAAAAGTAGTGCACTTAGTAGGGAGTGGGGGGGCCATTGGGGACACAGTCAAGTGCTGCCATGTCCATGCTGGATTAGTAATGGCCTGTTTTGGACTCATAACTTGATTTATTGGTACATGATAGAACCACAGCAGTCAATCCAGAGCACTTGTGTCACTGCCCATGCTCAGTTACCATGGTAACAATGTAAGGGCAAGCACTTAACTTTAACACTGGACTGAACCGTCGGCTGAGCTGCTGAGTAAAATTACCCCCTACCTACTGCTACAGTATTTGGTAGATTAGATGTTTCTCATTCAATATTAGAACAATGTCGTCGTTTGGTCATCATTTTGCCTGAGGTAATTTCAATTACCAGATTAAACATCAATGGGTGGTAAAGACCATTCAAGTCACTTCAGTATTTTGATGTTTTATTTCCTGACTTCATCAACCTTTATGCCTTTTCTTATGAATTGTTAATGAATCATCAACCAGTATGTAGTGTTTATGAAGACCTTTTGAATGCTCTATGAAGGCTGCATAAGTAGTTGTTCATATCAAGTGTGACCAAAAACTAAGAAACATAATTTACAAAGAAATAAAGAAATGTGAGAAAAAAAACATGAAAAAGTATACACTCACTACTGTAAGTCTCTCAGAATAAGAATGTCTGCTAAATGACTAAAATGTAAATGTTTCCAAAACTGGTCGCAAAGCCACCTGATTACAATAATGATAATAGCCAGCATAATGGTTATGGAAGTCTTACAGTGTCACAAAGAGTAGACCCTTTGTTCTCTGGAACAGAGACCCTTTGTTCCATATCTCTGTGCATCCCAAATGACACCCTATTGCCTATATATTGCATGACTTTTGACCAGGACCCATAGGTCTCTGGTTAAAAGTAGTGCGCTGTGTCGGGAATAAGGTCCCATTTGGGACGCGTGCCTTATCTCACAATTAATCTAGTGGAATTTTAAAAAGAAAGCTCATTAAAGGTCCAGATGGGAAAAATAAGAGAAAAAACTGCACTCTTCCTGAAATGGAAATGTGGGTTTAGAGGAAAGTTCCTCATTCCAGACGACATCCCTGACGCATCATTACAAAAGGTCATTAAGTATTCTATTCCTGCGGGAGGTGATTAATAGGACCACACAGATAAAAGGAAACTTAACATTAAACCTCGGAATATGTTTCTGTGTCAAGGAAATAAGGTCACCAAACCAACCAAGAGGGACCCTTGGAGAATGCTCTACTGTATGAGATTGCTGCGTTTGTGTCATTGCGGCAGTAGCGGTCTGTGTGTGTGTGTGTGTCTGAGATTGCTGTGTTGGTGTCATTGCGGCAGTAGCGGTCTGTGTGTGTGTGTGTGTGTGTGTCTGAGATTGCTGTGTTGGTGTCATTGCAGCAGCGGTCTGTCTGTGTGTGTGTGTGCGTGAGTGTATTGCTGTTTTGGTGTTATCGCAGGCAGCATAGCCACATTGTGTTATAATTATGGAAGCATGTACAATACATTGATGCTGGAAGGCGTCACGGTTAAGATGGGAGAGCTGCTCATTTGCTATAAGGTTGTCCAGTTTTAATTGGCGATGGTAAGGCAAAGATGTAGTGTACAGTAATCAAACTCTGCACATTAGACTGTGTATCGGGGATATCACAATACGTACACAGTGATATAGTGAGCTGTGATTAAATACGTTGAATGGGTGGTTGAATTTTTAGAATGAATTATTAGTGCATTCAATATTGAATACAAACTCCACGCATGAGTGAGTGTGAATGTACACACACACACACACACACACACACACACACACACACACACACACACACACACACACACACACACACACACACACACACACACACACACACACACACACACACACACACACACACACACACACACACACCTTCCGGTTACTAGTCCAATGCTCTAACCACTAGGCTATCCTGCCACCCCACATTACACTGTGTACACTATGCACACTATGTACACTATACACACTATGTACACTATGCACACTATGTACACTATGTACACTATGCCAAAGATGTACATCATGTACACCATGCTCACTTTGTACACATGTACACTATATACACTATATACACTATGTACACAATGCACTCTACATACACTATGCACACTATGTACACTACATACACTATTTACACTATGCCCACTATGCACACTATGTACACTATATACACTAAGTAAACTATATAATATATGTACACTATCTATACACACTATGTACACTATGCACACAATGCAAAATATGTTCACCATGTACACTATGCACACTAGGCACACACACTATGTACACTATGCACATTATGTACACTATGCACCCTATATGTACTATGTAAACTATATAATCTATGTACACTATATACAGTATGAACACTGTATTAACTATATACACTATGCACACTATGTACACTACGCACACTTTGTACACCGTAAACACAATGTACACTATATACACTATGCGCACTCTTTATACTATGTGCACCATGCACACTATGCACACTATGTACACTATATACACTATGCACATGATGTACACTATGTACACTATATACATTATGACACTATGTACACTATGCACACTATGTGCACTATATACGTTATACACTATTGCCGCCAAATGAAACCCTATTCCCATTACTACTACGTAAAAAATATATGCTGAACAAAAATAGAAATGCAACATGCAATAATTTCAAACATTTTATTGAGTTTACAGTACATATACGGAAAACTGTCAATTTAAATAAATAAATGAGGCCCTAATCTATGGATTTCACATGACTGGGAATACAGATGTGCATCTGTTGGTCACTGATACCTTAACAAAATGTCAGGGTGTGGATAAGAAAACCAGTCAGTATCTGGTGTGGCCACCATTTGCCGCATGCAGTGCGACACATCATCTTCACATAGAGTTGATCAGGCTGTTCATTGTGGCCTGTGGAATGTTGTTGCACTCTTCTTACATGGCTGTGCGAAGTTGCTCGATATTGCCGGGAACTGTAAAATCATAATCACTGCCGTACATGTCGATCCAGAGCATCCCAAAAATGCTCAAAGGGTGACATGTCTGGTGAGTATGCAGGCCAATTGCCTGCTCCCTCAAAACTTGAGTCATTGGTGGCATTGTGTCGCGTGACAAAACATTTTAGAGTGACCTTTTATTGTCCCCAGCAGTAGGTGCACCTGTGTAATGATCATACTGTTTAATCAGCTTCTTGGCTTGCCACACCTCAGGTGGATGGATTATCTTGGCAAAGGAGAAATGCTCACTAACAGGGATGTAAACAAATTTGGGCCCAACATTTTAGAGAAATAAGCTTTTTGTGCATATGGAAAAACTATCGGGGATCTTTTATTTCAGCTCATGAAAAATTGGATCAACCCTTTAGATGTTGCGTTTATATTTTTGTTCAGTGTACAATTATTCCATTATACTGGGCTGCACTGCAGATGTTCCATTGGTTACTATGTACATTATATGGGGATATACCATCCAGGGCAGGTAGTGTTTTTCATCCAGTACCAGTCAGGTTCCCCCAGATTCATAGCTCCTAGGGTGGCATGGCAATACTGAACACAGGGGCATATGTCACGATCACCAGCGACAAGAGAGAAGACGCTAGAGTTAAATATTCCATGTGAGGGAAATAAAATACACACTAGGCCTACCAACATCACAAGGTGATTCATTTTTTATGTAGCAATTTCCTGACCTTAGTTCCTTTTTTATGTCTCTGTTTTAGTTTGGTCAGGGCATGAGTTGTGGTGGGCATTCTATGTTTTGTAGTCTAGATTTTGTATTTCTGTGTTTGGCCTGGTATGGTTCCCAATCAGAGGCAGCTGTCGAACATCTCTGATTGAGAACCATACTTAGGCAGCCTGTTTTCCCACTATGGGTTGTGGGTAGTTGTTTTCTGTCTCTGTCTGCACCAGACAGGACTGTTTAGTTTGTTCTGTTTTGTCATTTTTGGTCTTAGTGTTCTGAGTTATAATAAATATGAACTTGGACACTTACCACGCTGCATATTGGTCCGATCCTTCTTTCTCCTCCTCAGATGATGAGGACAGCCGTTATAATTTCATAATCATTTCATAATCACAATTTTTTTTAAAGATCATACAGATAAATGCACAGCAGAACACCATGATTAACATAGTATTTTGGGTTGTATATAAAGCGTAATATTGGGATTCAAACTCAAAATTCCACTCTATATCTGACATGGTACAGGTGTCTTCTTTTTTTGTTGTTGCCTATAACCAATGTGTGAGATGTACACTTTCGTTGCTAAGTAGATGTGTTTAAGACTACCAAGAAGAAATTGTCAACCCTGTTACGTTCTTGTGGTGCAGGAAAATTTGCAGCAACAAAAGATCCTGCATCTGTAGGCCTATAGTGGAGCTGCTTACCTACAAATCCGATAACTACCTGCTACATGCTGTTTAATATCTTTCACGTCCCTGTCCTTTATATCTACATGTTTCTAATTACGGGCTCAACACGCTATGTTCATCATGATGGGCTGCTGTGCATTTATCTGTATAATCTAATCGCTCAGCTCTCATCCCGCCATCACAGCTAATCTCCGCGGACCAGAGCAGGATAATCAATATGCCTGGGAGCCAAAAATAAGAGGCTGGCCTCTCCAGGGAGGAGAGCTCTTTGTGTGAGTGAGTGGCTGTGTACAAATGGCACCCTATTCCCTACACCCTTTTCCCTGTGAGCCCTGGTCAAAAGTAGTGCACTATGTAGGGTATAGGGTGCCATTTAGGAGGCCGGAGTGAACCTTATGGAAAAAAACTTCACCGCATACCAGGCAGTAGTTGGAGTTTGCCAAGTGGGCTGAAACCAACACTTTGGCCTGAATGGCAAGCGTCACGTCTGGAGGAAACCTGGCACCATCCCTACGGTGATGCATGGTGGTGGCAGCATCATTTTGTGGGGTTGTTTTTCAGCGGCAGAGACTTGGAGACTAGTCAGGATCGAAGGAAAGATGAATAGAGCAAAGTACAGAGAGATCCTTGATGAAAACCTGCTACTGTCACGCCCTGGTCGATATATATTGTGTTTGTCTTTATTTATTTGGTCAGGCCAGGGTGTGACATGGGTTTATTGTGGTGTGTTTTGTCTTGGGGTTTTGTTAGGTATTGGGTGTGTGGTTTAGTGGGGGTATCTAGCATAGTCTATGGCTGTCTGGAGTGGTTCTCAATCAGAGGCAGGTGTTTATCGTTGTCTCTGATTGGGAACCATATTTAGGCAGCCATATTCTTTGAGTATTTCGTGGGTGATTGTTCCTGTCTCTGTGTTTTTGTCACCAGATAGGCTGTATAGGTTTTCACACATTTATTGTTTTGTTTAGTTATTTCATGTCTAGTTCCTTTTATTAAAGAACATGAATAATCACCACGCTGCATTTTGGTCCGCTTCTCTTCCACCAGACGAAAGCCGTTACAGAATCACCCACCACAACGGGACCAAGCGGCGTGGTAACAGGCAACAGCAACAGCAGGAGCAACAAAGAGAGGAATGGACATGGGAGGACGAATTGTACGGAGAAGGACCTTGGGATCAGCCTGGAGAATATCGCCACCCCAAAGAAGAACTGGAGGTGGCGAAAGCTGAGAGGCGTTGGTATGAGGAGGCAGCATGGCAACGCGGATGGAAGCCTGACTCTCCATCCGCCCCAAAAATTTCTTGGGGGGCTCACAGGGTGTATGGCGACTCTAGGTAGGAGACCTACGCCAAATTCCTGTGGTTACCGGGGGGCTAGAGAAACCGGGCAGGCACCGTGTTATGCTGTGGTGCGCGCGGTGTCTCCAGTGCGGGTGCATAGCACGGTGCAGTATATTCCAGCTCCGCATATCGGCTGGGCTAGATTGAGCGTCGAGCCAAATGCCATGAAGCCGGCTCTACACATCTGGTCCCCAGTGCGTCTCCTTGGGCCGGCTTACATGGCACCAGCCTTGCGCACGGTGTCCCCGGTTCACCTGCATAGCCCAGTACGGGCTATTCCACCTCGCCACACTGGTAGAGCGACCGGGAGTATTCAACCGGGTAAGGTTGGGCAGGCTCGGTGCTCAAGAGCTCCAGTGCGCCTGCACGGTCCGGTCTACCCAGTACCACCTCCACGCACCAGCCCTCCGGTGGCAGCTCCCCGCACCAGGCTTCCTGTGCGTGTCCTCGGCCCAGTACCACCAGTGCCAGCACGACGCATCAGGCCTACAGTGCGCCTCACCTCTCCAGCGCTGCCAGAGCCTTCCTCCTCTCCTGCGCTGCCAGAGTCTCCCGCCTGTTCAGCGCAGCCAGTGCTGCCAGCCTGCATGGAGCAGCCAGAGCTGTCAGTCTGCATGGAGCAGACAGAGCTGCCAGTCTGCATGGAGCAGCCAGAGATGTCAGTCTGCATGGAGCAGCCAGAGGCGCCAGTCTGCATGGAGCAGCCAGAGCTGTCAGTCTGCATGGAGTAGCCAGAGCTGCCAGTCTGCAAGGAGCTGCCAGTCTTCAAGGAGCTGCCAGTCTGCAAGGAGCTGCCAGTCTGCAAGGAGCTGCCAGAGCTGCCAGTCTGCATGGAGCAGCCAGAGCTGCCAGTCTGCAAGGAGCTGCCAGTCTTCAAGGAGCTGCCAGTCTGCAAGGAGCTGCCAGTCTGCAAGGAGCTGCCAGTCTGCAAGGAGCTGCCAGAGCTGCCAGTCTGCAAGAAGCCGCCAGAGCTACCAGTCTGCAAGAAGCCGCCAGAGCTGCCAGTCTGCATGGAGCAGCCAGAGCCGCCAGTCAGCATGGAGCTGCCAGTCAGCATGGAGCAGCCAGAGCTGCCAGTCAGCATGGAGCAGCCAGAGCCGTCAGTCTGCCAGGATCCGCCAGTCAGCCAGACTCTTCCAGGCCCGCCAGTCAGACAGACTCTTCCAGATCCGCCAGTCAGCCAGACTCTTCCAGATCTGCCAGTCAGCCAGACTCTTCCAGATCTGCCAGTCAGCCAGACTCTTCCAGATATGCCAGTCAGCCAGACTCTTCCAGATCTGCCAGTCAGCCAGGATCCGCCAGTCAGCCAGACTCTTCCAGATCTGCCAGTCAGCCAGACTCTTCCAGATCCGCCAGTCAACCAGACTCTTCCAGATCCGCCAGTCAGCCAGACTCTTCCAGATCCGCCAGTCAGCCAGGATCTGCCAGAACCGCTAGCCAGCCAGGATCTGCCGGATCCAACTACCTGCCTGAGCTTCCTCTCAGTGCTGAGCATCCTCTCAGTGCTGGGCTTCCTCTCAGTGCTGAGCTTCCCCTCAGTACTGATCTTCCCCTCAGTGCTGAGCCTCCCCTCAGTCCCGAGCTTCCCCTCAGCCCCGAGCTTCCCCTCAGTCCCGAGCTACCCCTCAGTCCCGAGCTGCCCCTCAGTCCAGTGGGGTTCTGGGTGAGGACTACTAGGCCATGGTCGGCGGCGAGGGTGGACTATCCCAGGACGCGAGGAGGAGGGACTAAGACATTGATAGAGTGGGGTCCACGTCCTGCGCCGGAGCCTCCACCATGGACAGACGCCCACCCGGACCCTCCCCTATTGTATTGATGTGCGTCCGGGAGTCCGCACCTTAGGGAGGGGGGGGTTCTGTCACGCCCTGGTCGATATATATTGTGTTTGTCTTTATTTATTTGGTCAGGCCAGGGTGTGACATGGGTTTATTGTGGTGTGTTTTGTCTTGGGGTTTTGTTAGGTATTGGGTGTGTGGTTTAGTGGGGGCATCTAGCATAGTCTATGGCTGTCTGGAGTTGTTCTCAATCAGAGGCAGGTGTTTATCGTTGTCTCTGATTGGGAACCATATTTAGGCAGCCGTATTTTGTGGGTGATTGTTCCTGTCTCTGTGTTTATTGTCACCAGATAGGCTGTATTGGTTTTCGCACATTTATTGTTTTGTTTAGTTATTTCATGTCTAGTTCCTTTTATTAAAGAACATGTATAACCACAACGCTGCATTTTGGTCCGCTTCTCTTCCACCAGACGAAAGCCGTTACAGCTCCAGAGCGCTCAGGACCTCAGACTGGGGCGAAGGTTCCCCTTCAAACAGGAAACAAACCTAAGCACACACCCAAGACAACGCAGGAGTGGCTTCGGGACAAGTCTCTGAATGTCCTTGAGTGGCCCAGCCAAAGCCAGGCCTTGAACCCGATCTAACATCTCTGGAGAGACCTGAAAATTCTTGTGCCATGTTTTGCACACACAAGCTTGTTAGCTTAGCTAGTTGTTCCAACGTTAAGCTAACTCTCTGAAGTTCAAAGACATACAAAGTTCCTTCATAGAAGCGACTCCTCCATAGGTATAATTATGTGTGCCTAATTCAGATAATGCATGTGATAACAACAAAATGCCCATCGCTTCAAGCGATGCTAAACAATTAACCTGTCTATATACAGCACTTCTTTTGACCAGGGCGCATAGGGTTCAGGTCAAAGTAGCACACTATGTACAGTCGGTGATAAGGTAACATTTGCTATTCAGGCATGGACAATATGAGGGCTCTGAGATCTGAAAAAGAGCCCCTAATACTGAAGATGTTATTTGTTTCATATATATCTTGCCGCCAGACACTTTGGCACAATTCTTCCTCCTGATATCATTCTCTCTGTTGTTTGTCTGCAGTAATCTACTCCCCCTCTCAGCAGATAGGATTTATAGAGTTTATTCCTGTGTTATTCCCAGGCAGCCCCCTGACTCTCAGCCTTAAGCACTTTCTGTCTCTCTTTCTGTAGGTATTGTCTGATGTGCTGCTGCATGGGGTTTGTAAAAGACTGCTGTGTGAGCGAAAAGGCTGGTCAAGGCTTCATCCGGTGAACGGTATCCGAGGCTATCCTAATGTGAACACCATAGCAGAATGTAGATTTTTTTTTGACAGCTAGGAAACATAACTAATATCAGAGTGCAAAATGTTTGTCAGACAGATTGACGGTTGTGGAGGTGTGTGTGTGTGTGTGTGTGTGTGTGTGTGTGTGTGTGTGTGTGTGTGTGTGTGTGTGGCTGTGTGTGGCTGTGTGTGGCTGTGGGTTGATGGTGATGCTAGGTAATCTTTCACAATTATACATTCCTACAGAATTACAAAGACACAAAATCAGTGTTACTCCTCTGTGGATCTGCAAAGCTGCAATTTTGTTACAAAATGTAATCAAAGTTTTCTTTGTGAAGAATGGATTTGGCATGAACAAAAATGACCTGGCTGTGGAACAAACAGAAAGAAACACATTATACTCCAAATCTTTGATGAAATGAGTGCCTGACGCTGACGGAGAGAGGCTGGGGAGGAAAATAATTTCCCTAACAAATGGGAAAAGATCCACAACCTCCCTTTTACATTTCCTTATCAGCATTCGCAAGCGTCAAACTGAAACGCTACAAATGACACATTTACAAAGAGATTGAAATACATTAAACGGGCTGCTGACTGGGTGGCTTTGAGAGAATTCATTCCTTTCATGTGTCACCGTTGCTTTGTGATGGGAGTCCATGCTTTGCTGTGTATTAATGATGAGAAAATGGACATGAAACATACAATTTTAACAATTTCATCAATAATTTTGTTCCTCAATATGAGCATTGTTTGCTGCCAATTTTCCTTCTGATTACAACTGCGCAATGATGTCTCTGATCTTATTCTCTTCTACTTAGCCTTTCAAAAGAGAAATGTTATGCTTAGACAGAACAAATTGTGGATGTTTTCTCCACAAGCAGAAGCAAAGCAGATTCATTATACAATGTTGTGGGTATTCTGTTCTAAGTATTCTAACCTATGATTGCCCTCTGACCGCTGCTTAGCAACCATACAGCAAGGTTTCTTTGTCTGCATGGCAAAAAGGATGTCTAAAATAATGAATATATATAACCTGGTTATTTAGGTTTGCAAGTATCACTTTAGTTTAATTTAAGCTTACTTTGCTTTTCAAGGTACCAAATTATTCCCACCAACCTGCAGAAAGCAACCTCAGATGTGCGAATGCTTTTCCTATTTGGAGCCTAGTTTTTGGTGTCAAAACTTGCCATTAATTTCTCCTCACTACACTGTAGACAGAGCACTTTGTTTGGCTCGGATGGCTTACACTTTGGCTGTCCTGTACAGTGCCACTGTCTGTGAGATCTAATGTCCAGATTCCCTGCGCTATCAGGCTCTTTGAGACCTAGCACAATGGACAGCTTCAACCTGGCCCTTGGCTTATCAGACAGAAGAATGGAAGAGTCACTCTGGATATTGTAGCTGAAAACTCCCTGAAGGCTTCCATTCATGCGATGAATAACCAGCTAGAAGTGTGTAGTCACAGTTTATTGACCTCCTGCTAGGATGTGAAACCTGGTTTTCCATTCATTTCCACAAGACATCTGGAGGATGTGTATTAGCTGAAATGTGCTCCTCATGTACCAGCCGTGAGAATTCATGGCAGTCTACGTATACCATACTCGATTTCAGTGAGGCAAAAGAATGGCAGAGGTATGGTACAGAAATAAAATAAAATGTTTGGATACAGTATGTCAGTAAATGTTTGGATACTAGACAGCAGTGATCAGTTTTATTACAGGTCCCGAACAGTTATTCTGAATACAATGTAAAATAGCCTTCTGAGTGACTAAAATATTGACCAGAATATTTTTGGGGGATATAAATGCATAACATTAAAATGTTTTTTTTTATCATGGCTAACTACCAGGAAGTTTGAAAAGACATGCTGAGTGGGTGTGGAGCTTATATTCATGAGCTCGCTTTGACTGGCAGCTCTTTGAAACGCCTATGTCAAGAAACTTGGATACAGTGAACAGTGTTGCAGTAAAAACATCTCAAGCAAATTTGGTGATACACAAAGCAACTCAAACAACATTGCAATTCCATTAATGATTTTAATGCTGTTTGGCATGTGTCTTGTGATTTGGTTCACAGTAGCACTGACAACTTGACAACGGCGTCAGAGTTTTGAACGACCCTTCCCCCCTCTTTGTTCCATGCTGGCTGAAGACCTAGCTAGCCAGTAACTAGCTAACCAGACACAGATGAAGTCCTAGCTAGCCAGTAACTAGCTAACCAGACACAGATGAAGACCTAGCTAGCCAGTAACTAGCTAACCAGACACAGATGAAGACCTAGCTAGCCAGTAACTAGCTAACCAGACACAGATGAAGACCTAGCTAGCCAGTAACTAGCTAACCAGACACAGATGAAGACCTAGCTAGCCAGTAACTAGCTAACACCAGACACAGATGAAAGGGGAGACATATGGATATCTTTGCCATAGTGTAAACTTTTTATTCTATTTGCTGACACCCCATAGTCAAATGTTGGTACCAGTAGAGTAGGTATCTAGCTATATAAACCACGCCCCTCCGCAAACACGCCTTTTCCTATGTTGGTTACAAGTTGGTACCTATTCAAATTAGGTAAGAGAATATCATGTTACCATTGGTGTATTAAACTAAGAGTTAGGGTGATGTCACCCTATCCCCTTAATAATCTCCCCCCCTGAATCCAAGTTTGACATGGGGGAGGGGACCAGTAACTTTATAATCAAACGTTATCAATGTAGAAGCAACACTGATTTTTCATACTTTGGTCATCATACTTTGATCCGGTTTCGTCCAATTATAATCCAATTTCATTAAAAACATGATTTTTCCTGTTGAATTAAATGTAAATAATGTGAATGGCAGATTCTTCAAATGTTTTTCAAACACGACTCTGGAAACCAATTCCAAAAATACCGCAAAGTACATCTAAGATTTATTCCCTTCTCTCTTTTTCATTGATCTTTGAAATTATTCCGCCTGAGTATAACTTCTTGCTCCCCGAACGTTGAACTTTCCCCAAGTCTTGGAACATTCAGCCTTCCCATTGTGTTGTAGGAAATTCAAGGAGGCCTTACATCCTTTTATGGGAATTGATCAAAAACATCTCTAAATTAAGCACAAAATTATAGAACAATCCAAAATCCCTCATGCCATTTCAGTGAGGTGGATGGTGAAGAAGAGATGATTGTTGAGAATATGTCTGAAATCCTATCATTCCTATGAAAAAAATGGCTTCACTTCAGACGTGCTCTGCCCCATGCTTCTGCCCTAAGACGTGAGCGGCCATTCATTCCTCACATCTGATCTTATCATTTTTCTCAGCCCAACCAATGCCCAGCTAGTCCTCATATCTGCAGTTCTACCCAAAGACATGATGTACCATGCTTTATGTGGTAGAAATATAAAGGTTCTGATTCTAAAATAGACAAATTGGCAGTGATTATAGTATCAGCATTGTGATGCACTCTTTTACCATTGGCTCTGCAATCATGGCTTAAGCAGTGAATGACAGATGAACACTAACATCAATGCTGTGAAACCATTAATGACTCAATCAATTGAGCCAATGGTGATTATGACTAGGCGTAACATTTAATGTTAGCTTTTAATGTAAGCTTTTATATTGCTATTGACATGACCAGAGCCCTCGTCAAAAGTAGTGCCCTGTAGAGGATAGGGTGCCATTCGGGATGCAGGCCAAAGCTCCCCTCTGTATTCTATCCTATCAGCTTCAGCCAGACAGCTGTGTGTGGACCATTTCACTCAGGATGCTTAGGACACCTGCCAATGCCAGTTAGTAGCCGGTGGATCTATTGTTTGCATGAGCTTACCAAGGATACTGATTTGTGTCAACAGGCCCATTAAACCACATTCTGAGGTATCAGTGGCAAAAAGGCTCAGCAAATTACATGGTTTTTTTCAGTAAGGTATCACTTAAAAAGGGATTTGGGTTTCTTTTGTCACATATTAGGGCTAGGGTTTTGTAGAGAGACGAGGCGTACAGGATTTCCAAAGACTCCTTTGGATGCCTTTGGACAAGGCCTAGCTAATTTGCATTTTTAAGGAGGGATAAGGCTAAAGAGGATACTTAAATCTCGAATTCACCTATTGTTTTCACCCAAAGGCCAGTGCACAGGAAGTGGTGGCAAATTGCTTAAGGCCTGACATTCCCGTGCTCTGGGAAACCATCTGAGTAATTCCCATGAGCATGTGAAGAGTTTATTTCCACGCTATATCCACAAATTGATCACATTTGTGTTTTTTCATCGGAAATTATTGGTTATGGGTACCTTCATGTGTGTGTAAAATATTAATTTTTTTTAATTAATAGATTTTTTTAGATGTGTATGAAAATG
The DNA here is from genome assembly GCF_036934945.1 of Oncorhynchus masou masou. Lineage (NCBI taxonomy): Eukaryota > Metazoa > Chordata > Actinopteri > Salmoniformes > Salmonidae > Oncorhynchus > Oncorhynchus masou. The sequence goes on from NC_088222.1 coordinate 15,322,529, forward strand.
TGTTTTTCTGCAACAAAAAAAATGGAATGGAATGTTCGTATCCTGTATATTTGACTTTGATATGTGGTTGTCTCAACTTAAGATGAATGCACTTACTATAAGTCACTTTGGATAGATATGAGCATCTGTTTTAACGGACTACAATGTCAAATTAAAAATGTCTACATACAGACTTTATATTACTGTACTGATTTATAAAAAAATAGTTATATTGATGTCACGTATCATTTGTACAGTTCTTTATATATATATATTTTTTAAATTAATTTTAATTAACCATGCCCCAGGACTACCTGATATGATGACTCCTTGCTGTCCCCAGTCCACCTGGCCGTGCTGCTGCTCCAGTTTCAACTGTTCTACCTTATTATTATTTGACCATGCTGGTCATTTATGAACATTTGAACATCTTGGCCATGTTCTGTTATAATCTCCACCCGGCACAGCCGGAAGAGGACTGGCCACCCCACATATGCTCTCTCTAATTCTCTTTCTTTCTCTCTCTCGGAGGACCTGAGCCCTAGGACCATGCCCCAGTACTACCTGACATGATGACTCCTTGCTGTCCCCAGTCCACCTGGCCGTGCTGCTGCTCCAGTTTCAACTGTTCTGCCTTATTATTATTCGACCATGCTGGTCATTTATGAACATTTGAACATCTTGGCCATGTTCTGTTATAATCTCTACCCGGCACAGCCAGAAGAGGACTGGCCACCCCACTTAGCCTGGTTCCTCTCTAGGTTTCTTCCTAGGTTTTGGCCTTTCTAGGGAGTTTTTCCTAACCACCGTGCTTCTACACCAGCATTGCTTGCTGTTTGGGGTTTTAGGCTGGGTTTCTGTACAGCACTTTGAGATATCAGCTGATGTACGAAGGGCTATATAAATACATTTGATTTGATTTGAATTATTTGTTACATTTAGCTATGTAAAACCTAGCAGTACAACTTATTTCCCTGGAGTGCGGCTGATATACACTCAGCGGAAATGTATTAGGTACTTCCATCTAGTACCGGGTCTGGCCCCCCTTTGTCTCCAGAACAGCCAGAATTTTTTGGTAAATGGAAACGTTGCTCAATTGGTATCAAGGAACCTAATGTATGCCAGGAAAACATTCCCTATACCATTACACCACCATCACCAGCCTATACCATTGACACCAGGCAGAATGGGGCCACGGACTCATGCTGCTTACACTGCTTACGCCAAATCCTGCAATCAGCATGACGCAACAGATTCATCAGACCAGTCAATGTTTTTCCACTCAGTTGTCCAGTGTTGTTGATCACGTGCCAACTGGAGCCACTTCGTCTTGTTTTTAGCTGATAGGAGTGGAACCCGGTGTGGTCGTCTGCTGCAATATCCCATCTGTGATACGGACCGGCGAGTTGTGTGTTCTGAGATGTTGTTCTACACATCACTGTTGTACTGCGCTGTTTATATGTCTATTTGTGGCAGGCCTGTTAGCTTGCATGATTCTTGCCATTATCCATTGGCCTCTCATCAATGAGCAGTTTTCGCCGACAGGACTGCCACTGACTGGAAGTTTTTTGTTTGTCGCACCATTCTCGGTAAACCCTAGACACTGCCGTGCATGAAAAGCCCAGGAGGCAAGCCGTTTTTGAGATACTGAAACTGGCACGCCTTGCACCGACAATCATACCACGCTCAAAGTTGCTTAGGTCACTCGTTTTGCCCATTCTAATGTTCAATCGAACAGTAACAATGCCTTGATGCCTGTCTGCCTGCTTTATATAGCAAGCCATGGCCAAGTGACTCTGTAGGAGCGAACCATTTTTGTGAACGAGGTGGTGTACCTAGTAAACTGGCCACTGGGTGTATAGTATTTTGCATAAAAACATGATAATTTGTATCTCTGAAATGAAACCATCAAGTCATAGATTTTAACCTCTCTGGGATATGTGGGACGGTAACGACACCTCACCAACAGCTAGTGAAATCGCAGGGCACCAAATTCAAAACAACAGAAATCCCATAATTAAAATTCCTCAAACATACAAGTATTTTACACCATTTTAAAGATCAACTCATTGTAAATCCAGCCACAGTGTCCGATTTCAAAAAGGCTTTACGACGAAAGCACACCAAACGATTATGTTAGGTCAGCACCTAGTCACAGAAAAACACAGCCATTTTTCCAGCCAAAGAGAGGAGTCACAAAAAGCAAGAAATAGAGATCAAATTAATGACTAACCTTTGATGATCTTCATCAGATGACACTCATATGACTTCATGTTACAAAATACATGTATGTTTTGTTCGATAAATTTCATATTTATATCCCAAAATCTCAGTTTACATTGGCGCGTTATGTTCAGTAGTTCCAAAATATCCGGTCATTTTGCAGAGAGCCACATCAATTTACAGAAATACTCATAATAAACATTGCTAAAAGATACAAGTGTTATGCATGGAATTTTAGATCCACTTCTCCTTAATGCAAAGTCCATCATTTATGTCCAAATACCTCCTTTTTGTTTGAGCGTTTAGCACAGGCACTAGGTCCAGACAAAAAGGTCAAAAAGTTCCGTTACAGTTCATAGAAACATGTCAAACAATGTATAGAATCAATCTTTAGGATGTTTTTAACATAAATCTTCAATAATGTTACAACCGGAGAATTCCTTTGTCTTCAGAAATGCAATGGAACGCAGCTACCTTTTTATTTTTTATTTTTTTATTTCACCTTTATTTAACCAGGTAGACTAGTTGAGAACAAGTTCTCATTTACAACTGCGACCTGACCAAGATAAAGCATAGCAGTGTGAACAGACAACACAGAGTTACACATGGAGTAAACAATTAACAAGTCAATAACACAGTAGACAAAAAAAGGGGGAGTCTATATACAATGTGTGCAAAAGGCATGAGGAGGTAGGCGAATAATTACAATATTGCAGATTAACACTGGAGTGATAAATGATCAGATGATCATGTACAGGTAGAGATATTGGTGTGCAAAAGAGCAGAAAAGTAAATAAATAAAAACTGTGGGGATGAGGTAGGTGAAAATGGTTGGGCTATTTACCAATAGATTATGTACAGCTGCAGCAATCGGTTAGCTGCTCAGATAGCTGATGTTTGAAGTTGGTGAGGGAGATAAAGGTCTCCAACTTCAGCGATTTTTGCAATTCGTTCCAGTCACAACAGCAGAGTACTGGAACGAAAGGCGGCCGAATGAGGTGTTGGCTTTAGGGATGATCAGTGAGATACACCTGCTGGAGCGCGTGCTACGGATGGGTGTTGCCATCGTGAGCAGTGAACTGAGATAAGGCGGAGCTTTACCTAGCATGGCCTTGTAGATGACCTGGAGCCAGTGGGACTTGCGACGAATATGTAGCGAGGGCCAGCCGACTAGAGCATGCAAGTCGCAGTGGTGGGTAGTATAAGGTGCTTTAGTGACAAAACGGATGGCACTGTGATAAACTGCATCCAGTTTGCTGAGAAGAGTGTTGGAAGCAATTTTGTAGATGACATCGCCGAAGTCGAGGATTGGTAGGATAGTCAGTTTTACTAGGGTAAGCTTGGCAGCGTGAGTGAAGGAGGCTTTGTTACGGAATAGAAAGCCGACTCTTGATTTGATTTTCGATTGGAGATGTTTGATATGGGTCTGGAAGGAGAGTTTGCAGTCTAGCCAGACACCTAGGTACTTATAGGTGTCCACATATGGTCGGAACCATCCAGTGTGGTGATGCTAGTCGGGCATGCGGGTGCAGGCAGCGATCGGTTGAAAAGCATGCATTTGGTTTTACTAGCGTTTAAGAGCAGTTGGAGGCCACGGAAGGAGTGTTGTATGGCATTGAAGCTCGTTTGGAGGTTAGATAGCACAGTGTCCAATGACGGGCCGAAAGTATATAGAATGGTGTCGTCTGCGTAGAGGTGGATCAGGGAATCGCCCGCAGCGAGAGCAACATCATTGATATATACAGAGAAAAGAGTCGGCCCGAGAATTGAACCCTGTGGCACCCCCATAGAGACTGCCAGAGGACCGGACAGCATGCCCTCCGATTTGACACACTGAACTCTGTCTGCAAAGTAATTGATGAACCAGGCAATGCAGTCATCCGAAAAACCGAGGCTACTGAGTCTGCCGATAAGAATATGGTGATTGACAGAGTCGAAAGCCTTGGCAAGGTCGATGAAGACGGCTGCACAGTACTGTCTTTTATCGATGGCGGTTATGATGTCGTTTAGTACCTTGAGTGTAGCTGAGGTGCACCCGTGACCGGCTCGGAAACCAGATTGCATAGCGGAGAAGGTACGGTGGCATTCGAGATGGTCAGTGACCTGTTTGTTGACTTGGCTTTCGAAGACCTTAGATAGGCAAGGCAGAATGGATATCGGTCTGTAACAGTTTGGGTCCAGGGTGTCTCCCCCTTTGAAGAGGGGGATGACTGCGGCAGCTTTCCAATCCTTGGGGATCTCAGACGATATGAAAGAGAGGTTGAACAGGCTGGTAATAGGGGTTGCGACAATGGCGGCGGATAGTTTCAGAAATAGAGGGTCCAGATTGTCAAGCCCAGCTGATTTATACGGGTCCAGGTTTTGCAGCTCTTTCAGAACATCTGCTATCTGGATTTGGGTAAAGGAGAACCTGGAGAGGCTTGGGCGAGGAGCTGCGGGGGGGCCGGAGCTGTTGGCCGAGGTTGGAGTAGCCAGCCGGAAGGCATGGCCAGCCGTTGAGAAATGCTTGTGGAAGTTTTCAATAATCATGGATTTGGTGGTGACCGTGTTCCCTAGCCTCAGTGCAGTGGGCAGCTGGGAGGAGGTGCTCTTGTTCTCCATGGACTTCACAGTGTCCCAGAACATTTTGGAGTTGGAGCTACAGGATGCGAACTTCTGCCTGAAGAAGCTGGCCTTAGCTTTCCTGACTGACTGCGTGTATTGGTTCCTGACTTCCCTAAACAGTTGCATATCGCGGGGACTGTTCGATGCTATTGCAGTCCGCCACAGGATGTTTTTGTGCTGGTCGAGGGCAGTCAGGTCTGGAGTGAACCAAGGGCTGTATCTGTTCTTTTGTTCTGTTCTTTTTGAACGGAGCATGCTTATCTAAAATGGTGAGGAAGTTACTCTTAAAGAATGACCAGGCATCCTCAACTGACGGGATGAGGTCAATGTCCTTCCAGGGTACCCGGGCCAGGTCGATTAGAAAGGCCTGCTCACAGAAGTGTTTTAGGGAGCGTTTGACAGTGATGAGGGGTGGTCGTTTGACTGCGGCACCGTAGCGGATACAGGCAATGAGGCAGTGCTCGCTGAGATTCTGATTGAAGACAGCGGAGGTGTATTTGGAGGGCCAGTTGGTCAGGATGACGTCTATGAGGGTGCCCTTGCTTACAGAGTTAGGGTTGTACCTGGTGGGTTCCTTGATGATTTGTGTGAGATTGAGGGCATCTAGCTTAGATTGTAGGACTGCCGGGGTGTTAAGCATATCCCAGTTTAGGTCACCTAACAGAACAAACTCTGAAGCTAGATGGGGGGCAATCAATTCACAAATGGTGTCCAGGGCACAGCTGGGAGCTGAGGGGGGTCGGTAGCAGGCGGCAACAGTGAGCGACTTATTTCTGGAGAGAGTAATTTTCAGAATTAGTAGTTCGAACTGTTTGGGTATGGACCTGGAAAGTATGATATTACTTTCAGGCTATCTCTGCAGTAGACTGCAACTCCTCCCCCTTTGGCAGTTCTATCTTGACGGAAGATGGTATAGTTGGGTATGGAAATCTCTGAATTTTTGGTGGCCTTCCTGAGCCAGGATTCAGACACGGCAAGGACATCAGGGTTAGCAGAGTGTGCTAAAGCAGTGAGTAAAACAAACTTAGGGAGAAGGCTTCTGATGTTGACATGCATGAAACCAAGGCTTTTTCGATCACAGAAGTCAACAAATGAGGGTGCCTGGGGACATGCAGGGCCTGGGTTTACCTCCACATCACCCGCGGAACAGAGAAGGAGTAGTATGAGGGTGCGGCTAAAGGCTATCAAAACTGGTCGCCTAGAGCGTTAGGGACAGAGAATAAGAGGAGCAGGTATCTGGGCATGGTAGAATATATTCAGGGTATAATGCGCAGACAGGGGTATGGTGGGGTGCGGGTACGGCGGAGGTAAGCCCAGGCACTGGGTGATGATGAGAGAGGTTTTATCTCTGGACATGCTGGTTGTAATGGGTGAGGTCACCGCATATGTGGGAGGTGGGACAAAGGAGGTATCAGGGGTATGAGGAGTGGGACAAGGGGCTCCATTGTGAACTAAAACAATGATAACTAACCTGAGCAACAGTATACAAGGCATATTGACAATTGAGAGAGACATACAGCGAGGCATGCAGTAATCACAGGTGTTGAACTGGGAAAGCTAGCTAAAACAGTGGGTGAGACAACAGCTAATCAGCTAGCATAACAACAGCAGGTAAAATGGCATTGACTAGGCAACAGGGCCGACAGATAAAACAAACAAGCAGAATGGAGTACCGTGATTAATGGACAGTCCAGCGTGCATCAGCTATGTAGCCAAGTGATCAGAGTCCAGGGGGCAGGGGGGCTGGACTGGCGAGTGTTATCCAGGTTAAAAAACTAACAATGACTAAATAGCTTGTAGCTAGTTAGCTGGTTAGCTTCTGGAGGTTCTTGAGTGTGTTCTAAAAATAAAAAATAATAGCGATTCCGTATCACGTTGGGTGAGGCAGGTTTCTGGAAGTTATAAACAAATTTTTAAAAAATCGGGAAGAGATAGAAAGTACATATGGGCCACTGCGTGTTTGGGACGCGGCGATGCAGACGGTTAGCAGGCCTGTGCTAACAAGCTAACAGATTAGCAGGCCTGTGCTAACAAGCTAACAGATTAGCAGGCCGGGGTAAACAAGGTAGTAGTTAGCGGACCTGGGCTAAACAAGCTAGCAGTTAGCATGCCGAATTAGCAAGCAAGGAGATAGCGGGGGCTAGAGAGTTAGCCTTTGGAGGACGTCGCGATGAGGTGAGTCTGTTTATTCCTCTTCATGCAGTGACATCGATAGACCGGTCGTGGGTCCGGGTATTGTAGCCCAGGAGTATGCTATGAGCACAGGAGCTCTGGCCGGGCTAGCTTCAAGCTACGTGGGTGGAAACGCTGGCCAGGAGTAATCAACCAGGGTTGCGGTTTAGCCCAATAGCTAGTTGTGAAGATCCAGCTGAAAGATGTTCCGTTTGCGGTGGGAATCCGGGGTTGAAAAAAATAAATAGGTCCGTTTTGCTCTGGTTAGCGTCGCGTTGTTCGAACTGGCGAGAGCTTTCTGAGCTAAGGGTTAGCTGATAACCGGTTAGCTGAAGACCGCTAGCATAGCAGGTGGTTAGCTGGCTAGCTTCAGTTGAGGGGTTCCGGTTCCGAAGTAAATATAAATACTTTAGGAAATGTAGCTACATTGGGTGAGGCGGGTTGCAGGAGAGTATTTGGAAGCGTTCAAAAATGTTTTTAAAGATATGCGAAGAAAAATATCAAAAAAAAATATCTAAAACGAAAAAGAGACGATATTTACAGAGAGATGATACGACAGGACAACTTAATGCTACGCCATCTTGGAACACCACTACCTCTCATGGGAGCGCGCCTGAATGAGCTCATGGCACTCTGCCAGACACCTGGTTAAAACAGCTCTCTCTCCCTCCTCCCTCATAGTAGAAGCCTCAAACGAGGTTCTAAAGACTGTTGACATCAAGTGGAAGCCTTAGGAAGTGCAATATGACCCCATAGACACTTTATATTCAATAGGCAATGACTTGAAAAACTACAAACCTCAGATTTCCCACTTTCTGGTTGGATTTTGTCTCAGGTTTTTGCCTGCCATATGAGTTATGTTATACTCACAGACATAATTTAAACCGTTTTAGAAACTCCAGAGTGTTTTCTATCCACATATACTAATTATATGAATATTCTAGCTTTTAGGCCTGAGTAGCAGGCAGTTTACTCTGGGTACCTTTTTATCCAAGCTACTCAGTACTGACCCCCAGTCCCAAAGAAGTTTTAACCTCTTGCGACGAGCAATCCATATCCGGGAGCGTAATCATAGCCTCAAATGCATTAGCATAATGCAGCGGACATAACTTTTCCTATTCATGAAAATCACAAATGAAATTAAATAAATATAATCATTCAAACACAAGCTTAGCCTTTTGTTAACCTCTTGAAACTCCCCATCCCGGATCCGGGATTGTGACTAAGCCTCAGGCTCATTAGCATAACGCAACGTTAACGATTTCTGAAAATCGCAAATAAAATTAAAATAATGCATTTGCTCTCAAGCTTAGCCTTTTCTTAACAACACTGTCATCTCAGATTTTCAAAATATGCTTTTGAACCATAGAAATTGACTAATTTGTGTAAGAGTATGCAAAGCTAGCATAGCATTTTGTGTAGCATGTAGCACGCAACATTTTCACAAAAGCCAGATAACCAAATAAATAAAATCATTTACCTTTGAAGAGCTTCTGATGTTTTCAATGAGGAGACTCCCAGCCACATACCAGATGCGCAGTGTTTCCTGATTTGCTCCATAATATCGACAGAAACACGGCAAACGTTGTTTAGGATCCATCCTCAAGGTGTTTTTAACATATATATTCGATAATATATCCGTCGAGGTAATTGGTTTCTCATAAGAAGCGATTGGAAAAATGGCTACCTCAGTATTTTAAGCAAGATTTTCTGCTGGAGACACCATGTGACCACATACTATATATGGTCCCTTACAGCCATTCTTTAATGGAAATGCCTAAAAAGACGTCACAATGCTGTAGACACCTTGGGGAATACGTGGAAAACGTAAGCTCATTCGTAGCTCATTCACAGCCATATAAGGAGTCATTAGCATGAGGCCGTTTCAAAAAATGCGGCACTTCCTGATTGGATTTTTATCTGGGTTTCGCCTGTAACATCAGTTCTGTGGCACTCACAGACAATATCTTTGCAGTTTTGGAAACGACGGAGTGTTTTCTTTCCAAATTATATGCATAATCGAGCATCTTTTCGTGACAAAATATCTTGTAAAACGGGAACGTTTTTCATCCAAAATGTTTAATAGCGCCACCTAGTCGCAAGAAGTTAAACAAATAGGTGTCTGTCACTGAACAATCCCATACCATCCATGATAAGAGAGCAAAAACACACACCAATCTCTTTCTTAATTTCTTTAAACAATAAAGGCTAATTTAGCAACATTTTGGAATTAAACTCTTCAGGTCCTCCATGGTTCAGCTGGTGTTAGCCTGAGTCCCAGATCTGTGTGTGCTGCCTTGCCAGCTCCATTGGTGTCATTGTGAGAGTTGTTAGGGCAGTTCACCAAGATCTGGGATTCAGGAAGGGTATCTGTTATAAGAGTATAGGGTTGTGTTGTATGAGGTAACTGTTCTGGGCTACATGCCATAATACCTTCAAAAAGAGGCCTTAATACAAAGGGTGATATTCAGAGTTGTAGTAGATTTGCAGTAGCTGGGATTTTGTTTCTCAAAATAAAGAAATTACCGCTTCGAGCAGTGTTTGCAAGTGTCCAGAAATAATTAGCCCTCTTGCAAAGCTTAGCAAGTACATTGATGGGAATTGAGGCATTCATAATGCTTTCAGGTACAAGCCCTATGATCTGATGTTGTTGTCTTCTCTCTCATTCATATTCAAGACAGAGCACAGACACTTTCAAATGGAGTTAATTCAGAATTACACACTGGCGAGCCCAGCTTCAAGGCCTGTGTCATCTTACTGATCCCAACTAAGCTGAATTGTGCTAGCAATGACGCAGAGGAAGGTCTTTGTACTGTGAAGATAAATGGACATGGAGTTTGTATAAATCTGTGTAAGTCAATTTCACAGTGAAACTGTGAAAGAAAAGATTGGAAAATCTGACTGTTTTGACCCAAGAAGTTGTGAGTTCAAATCCCAGGTGAGGAATTGTTGAATAATAATTACTGTTTAAATAACATACACAATGTAATCATGTATGTCAAATATGTAAGTTGAAAACCCTGTACAGTATATTAAAAACACTGTTTTTGTGGGTGTCCCTAATATTGCCAAAAGAGCTGTGTGTGGATCAGTGGTTCACCAATCATGGCTTTGATGAGCTTGGCAACAAGAAGTGATGAAACTAGGGTGCCCGTGCCCTGGGTCGAATTATTGTTTGTGACCATTAAGTGACGTACCTGGTATAAATAGGGAACTAGACAAAACCTTCAGGGGACCATGACACAACGTCTGGAGCATTTTGTGACATTCTGGGGACGTCCTGATGAGAAATGTTTGTTTGCAGGGACTGAACCTGTATTTTCATGGATTATTACTTTTGTCTCAGCTCTGGAACTTGTTTTGTGTCTCGTCAAAGATTTTGTGGAAATGTACCAATATTTCCTTAGAGAGGATCAATGTATACATTTTTTTAAAGTTTATATTTTCCTTGGCTTGTATCTAAAACAAAGACAAGATAACAACTTTAAAAATGTCACCATGAATGTGTTAAAGGCCCAGTGCAGTCAAAAACATGATTCCTGTGTTGTATATATATTTCCACTCTATGATGTTGGAATAATATTGTGAAATTGTGAAAATGATGATAACGCCCTTTTAGGATAAGAGCTGTTTGAAAAGACCGCCTGACATTTTAGCCTGTTTTGGTGGGATGGAGTTTTAGCCTGCCTGCTGACATCACCAGCCAGTAAATTAGTTAAATGACCAGTAAGAAAGAGAGTTGCAAACCTCTGTGCCAATAACAGCTAGTTTTGAGTCATCGTCGTCCCCCCTCCCCCCAGCTAGTTTTGAGTTTTCCCCTCAGACCACTGCCAGACAGTTCTAGCAAAATTCTTGTTTGCGAAATTGCTCTTTGCTAAGAAGCTATTTTTGTTTATTTTCGATCATTTTAATTGAGAACAATCACAGTAAGGTACTCGATTGTTGCCCAGAAATGATTTGATATTGAGACAAAAACGAATGCATTGGATCTTTAGACTTGCCACAATGGCCCATGGTGTATTCTGTTCATTGAAATAAGAATGATGTGTTTCTATTTGTGGTTCTGTTGTTACTATAGACAATATAAATATAAACATCGTAACTTAGGTTATGAACTGCAGAATGTGAATATTCAATTGTCAGGACTGATTTGTCGAGTTATACATTACCTCTTCAAAAAAAGGAAAAAATAATATATCTTGTATGATGCTTTTAGTCAACCAAGCCGAAGTATTAATTAAATACCATGACGAAAGAGAAAATTACATTTGTAATTAGTTTTGGGAGGACTACTGAATTAGCATAAGTTTTAACAAATTATCTTTTGAATAATTGCAGTTATGCAAAGCAGGTGGAAGAGTGAGCGTTGTGATGCGATGGCATGTTATACTATTATTCAACCTTGAAGAAACAGAGCAGAATAACTGATCAATCTCAGATCCTCTCTCCTATCTGTGTTAATTTGTGGTTCACATCACAATCCTCACAGTCAATGGCTAATTGACATTTCTCATGCGCTGATGTTTTTCCCTGGGCGAATCGCAGTTGTATTTCCTTGCACATATAAACAGACTAACACCCTGCTGCATATGCTTTAATTTAGTGCTTCCTCTTCCCTCTCATCCTCGCCCCTCCCCCCTCACCTCCTCCTCATCATCATCATCAACATCCTCCTTGCCCCTGCCCCTGCCCCTCCTCTTCCCCCACTTCCTCCTCGCCATCCTCCTCTTCCTCTCCCCCTCTTCCTCCTTCTCTCTGGTCATTGACAGTCCCAACATTTGGCTCTACTGTCCTACATGGAAATAATATCATTAACTTTTGACCCTGAATCCAGTGATAAACATAGGTAGATTCACCGCCCCTGTCATTAAGAAGGACTTGGTAGATTTACCTGTCCAGTCATTAAGAAGGACTTGGTATTTGCCTCTGCAATATGATGCAACACGCATGTTAATTTGACTGTAGACAGAATACATGGGTTTCTCTGTTATTCAGCCCAAACTACTGAAAAGACAATTCCAGTTTTCATAATGTGCATCTTTAGATGGGAGCATTATATTACGGTGTGAGGGATGTTATTGGAAACCCTTCAAGTGGTGACGAAATTAACAAGTCGTACATTTTCTCTCAAAGATTCTTCTGAAATAAAGTGCTTAACCTGAAGTCTGTTTCGACATGTTCTTAAGAGGCAGCCACTTTAAAGTATTAGAGCAATTTCTGACGATTAATGTCAATCGAAATTCTAGCAGTGCAGCAGCTGTTTTTAAATTAATTAAATGTTTTGACAGGTCGCCATGGGGATCGAAAAGGATTCAGTTCAACACACAATGTCCTTACCCCCATCGCAAAGCCTAACTTTCTAGCCCCTGCTATCTGCTTGCTAACCCTGTCGGCTAACTGCTAGCTTGCCAGGCCCGGTCTGCTAACTGCTAGCCATTGCTAACTGCTTGCTTGCTAACCCGGTCTGTTAACTGCTAGCCCCTGCTAACTGCTTGCTAACCCAGGCCTGCTAACTGCTAGCTTGCCCCGGTCTACTACCTGCCGGTCCCGGCCTGCTAACTGCTAGCTTACCTGCCCGGTCTGTAACTACTAGCCCATGCTAACTGCTTGCTTGCTAACCCGGCCTGCTAACTGCTAGCTAGCCCCGGTCTACTAGCTGCTAGCTTGTTTAGCCCCGGCCTACTAACTGTTAGCTTGTTAGCATTGGCCTGCTAACTGTCTGAATCGCTGTGTCCCCAGCCAGCCCAACCACTCACTGGACCCATATGTTCACTTGGCTACGTATGCCTCTCTCTAATATCAATATGCCTTGTCCATTACTGTCCTGGTTAGTGATTACTGCCTTATTTCACTGTAGAGCCTCTAGCCCTGCTCAATATGACTTAACCAACCATGTTGTTCCACCTCCTACATATGCGATGACATCACCTGGTTAAACCTCTTGAAACTCCCCATCGCGGATCCGGGATTGTGACTAAGCCTCAGGCTCATTAGCATAACGCAACGTTAACGATTTCTGAAAATCGCAAATAAAATTAAAATAATGCGTTTGCTCTCAAGCTTAGCCTTTTCTTAACAACACTGTCATCTCAGATTTTCAAAATATGCTTTTGAACCATAGAAATTGACTAATTTGTGTAAGAGTATGCAAAGCTAGCATAGCATTTTGTGTAGCATGTAGCACGCAACATTTTCACAAAAGCCAGATAACCAAATAAATAAAATCATTTACCTTTGAAGAGCTTCTGATGTTTTCAATGAGGAGACTCCCAGCCACATACCAAATGCGCAGTGTTTCCTGAAAGCGTCTGTGTGTAGGAGAAATCGTTCCGTTTTCTACATTGCGCCTGGCTACCGAAACGAACCGAAAATGCAGTCACCTACAACGTGAAACTTTTTCCGGATTAACTACATAATATCGACCGAAACATGGCAAACGTTGTTTGGAATCAATCCTCAAGGTGTTTTTTCACATATCTCTTCATTGACATGCAGTTCGTGGAAGCTTGCTTCTCTCTCTGTGCCCCATGGAAAAATACTGGCAGGTGACTTTTGCGCACCAATTTCGGCGCAGGACACCGGGCGGACACGTGGTAAATGTGGTCTCTTATGGTCAATCTTCCAACGATCTGCCTACAAATACGTCACAATGCTGCAGACACCTTGGGGAAACGACAGAAAGGGCAGACTCATTCCTCTTGCGTTCACAGCCATATAAGGAGATCATGAAAGACAGAGCCTCAAAAATCCTTGTCATTTCCTGGATGCCAAGTCATCTTGGTTTTGCCTGAAGCTCACGTTAAAGGGCACGCACAGAGAAGATATTTGTATTTCTGGACACGTCAGAGTGTTTTCTTTCGAACAGTAGCAATTATATGCATAGTCGAGCATCTTTTTGTGACAAAATATCTTGTTTAAAACGGGAACGTTTTTCTTCCAAAAATGAAATAGCGCCACCATAAGTGTAAGAGGTTAATATCACTGTCACGACTGCCGCCGAAGTTGGCTCCCCTGCCTGTTCGGGCGGTGCTCTGCGGTCGTCGTCACCGTCCTACTAGCCACTACCGATCCCTTTTTCGTTTGTCTGTTGGTTTTGTCTTTTAGTTTCACCTGTGTGTATTTTAGTTTAATTAGCGTCCTTATATATAGTAGGTTGTCCCGCTCTTGTTTTGTGCGGGATTGTTTTTTGTTACTCTGTTGTATGGTGGTTTTCGTGTGTTTATTCTCCGGACTATTTTGGTCCTGGTTTTGGGCTGGTCAGTTGTATGCGCCCTGTGTGTTGGCGTGACCGTTTTTGTGCGCAGGAGAATAAATTGACAATCTACGGAACCCTGCTCTCTGCGCCTGATTCCACCCACCACTCCTAGTAAATCGTGACAATCACACTTTATATACATCAAAGAAGACTGAAATATAACAAAACTGGTTGAAATAGAAACACTGGATTTTCATTGTTTGAAAAATTATTTGTATTTGTCATGAAATTATGAAAAATATGAATAACATTCCAACCATGATGCCAAAGGGGTGCTTCTGTTCATTGACTGCAGGAAAGGGCTACACATGAGTCCATGCAACTTATTGTGTGACTTGTTAAGCACATTCTTACTCCTGAACTTATTTAGGCTTGCCTTAACAAAGTGGTTGAATACTTATTGACTCATGACATTTGAGCTTTTCATCTTTAATTAATTAGTAAAAATGTCTAAAAACACAATTCCACTCTGACATTATGGGGTATTGTCTGTTTGCCAGTGACATAAAATCAAATTTTAATTCATTTTAAATTCAGGTTGTAACAACAAAATGTTGAAAAAGTCCCTGTATGTGATCATATACCACTATCAAACATGGAAGAGCAATAGGCATGTAACTTAGACGCTGTATCCAAAAGTTCATTGGACAGGTCATGTGTGGATGTAAAGGCTTCCGTTGAAGCACACAATGTCCTTGGTCACAATACCTTTACTACAGTATGTCGTCAATACAGTATGTCTTCAATACATCTATTTTATCTGATGTCATATACAGTCAAATGTACTGTAGACTATCAAACAATGTCAGGGGACAGAGATGGGCATGTAACTTTCATGGTATGTTAAAACGTTTTCCTTTTTACCAAGTTGGAATCAAAGGTTTTCAAGGGTTTACTCTGGAGATGCATTGGACGAGCAATGTGAATAAATCAACCCTCCATGGCATTGTGTCTCCTTCTAAACCTAAGGAACTTGAATGTTTTCTGTGGTCAGAAAGACAGGCAATATGAATCCACTTACCTACCTCTGCCTACACTGGTGTTTAAATGCAGCGGGTGTTGTCTGTCTTTTACTGATGTCATGATATGATACATACAGGCGCTATGCATTAGGCTCATCCCCTGTCAAACTCCCTTTCACCGCCTTCATCCTGGAGCCGCAGACTGGAGCTGCAGCCAAGTCCTCTCTGCAGATAGATAGGGCAAGCGGGGGAAGAGGAGAGAGGGCAGACAACAGGACATGCTCAGTGAGGTAATGGATATTTACATGGGAAGATATATAGTTTGCTCAGATGAGCTCAGCTTCTGTCCCCGGTAGATTGCAGAGAGGAAACAGGTGTCAGTTGTGACAGGCAGCGCTGTTGTGTCGAGGAAATGGCCAATACAGTGTGACAAGCCAGACTGGGCTGGAAGGGATACAAGATCTGCACAGGGCCCACAGAGGTTAAAGAACGGAAAGGAGAGAGGAGGAAATTGTGTTGGAGAGGAGGAAATTAATTCAAATCGGGTAATATACCCTTGGGCAGTGTTACACACATTAAGACTTACTCAAGAGTGAGACATATGTTATTAAAAATGACTAATTGTCAAAATTACATGCACAAAACCAATTTCCTTTTTATAGGTTTCGGGCGTGACTACATTTAATTCCACCACCATTTTGTGAAATTACAGATTTCTTTAGCATGAAACAAAGTGCTCCTTACAGAAACCTGACTTGCACCCATTTGAAAATCTCAGATGTCATTTAACTAGTCTTTGATTTCTTACTTTTTTTTAGCTCCTACAGTGCAGCAAAGGGCCTTAACAGTGCATCTCCTTAAGTCAGCATACGCAGTACCACTCCTGTTATGTAACTGGGGTCAGTTACTCCTGAGGGGTCAGTCCATTTTCAGTATTGCCATTCTGCCCATTGATCCACAGATATCCCACTGATGGATGGTTACATAACTGACACTCCCTCTCTCCCTCACATGAAAAATACATACATTTCTCTAACTGGACCCCCATAGCTGCTCTAACATTGACTACATCCCAAATGGCTCCCTATCCCTTTGTTGTGCACTACTTTTGAACAGAGCCCACAGGGTAAAAAGTACAACATAGTGCCATAAAAAGGGAATAGGGTGCCATTTAGGACTGAGACAATGTTCCACCTGAAGAGGCCTATCTGTCAGTCACAGGCTGTTACCGTGGAGATATTCAGAGGTCATTATGACGCTGGAGCCCTGCGGTGTGTATCGCATCGCCTAATATCACGGTCCACATCACACTCAATATCACACGCACGGCCTGGTCAAACTCCACCAAGTGCCGCTCACAACACAAAGTTTACACTCTCTAGAGTCAAGTCCTGTGGTTAAGTCGTGACCCTATAGTATCTACATATTATACTCTCTATATATTATAGTATCTACATATTATACTCTCTATATATTATAGTATCTACATATTATACTCTCTATATATTATAGTATCTACATATTATACTCTCTTTAAATTATAGTATCTATATATTGTGCTCTCTATATATTATAGTATCTACATATTATACTCTCTATATATTATAGTATCTACATATTATACTCTCTATATATTATAGTATCTACATATTATACTCTCTATATATTATAGTATCTATATATTGTGCTCTCTATATATTATAGTATCTACATATTATACTCTCTATATATTATAGTATCTACATATTATACTCTCTATATATTATAGTATCTACATATTATACTCTCTATATATTATAGTATCTATATATTTTACGCTCTACATATTATAGTATCTATATATTGTGCTCTCTATATATTATATAATCTACTGTATATATTATACTCTCATATTTTATATGTCTATATATTATACTCTCTATAAATTACAGTATCTATGTATTACAGTATCTATATATTACAGTATCTATATATTACAGTATCTATATAATTTAATATCTATATATTACAGTATCCACAGTATATATTATAGTATCTATATATTACAGACTGTAACCCAGCAATTTGGATCAATAACATTGCATCTCTCCTGGACAGTCAATAAGCTGACTATCATCTCACCTGGACTGTCAATAGGCTGACTATCATCTCTCCTGGACTGTCAATATGCTGTCTATCATCTCTCCTGGACTGTCAATAGGCTGACTATCATCTCTCCTGGACTGTCAATATCAAATCAAATCAAATGTATTTATATAGCCCTTCATACATCAGCTGATATCTCAAAGTGCTGTACAGAAACCCAGCCTAAAACCCCAAACAGCAAGCAATGCAGGTGTAGAAGCACGGTGGCTAGGAAAAACTCCCTAGAAAGGCCAAAACCTAGGAAGAAACCGAGAGAGGAACCAGGCTATGTGGGGTGGCCAGTCCTCTTCTGGCTGTGCCGGGTGGAGATTATAACAGAACATGGCCAAGATGTTCAAATGTTCATAAATGACCAGCATGGTCCAATAATAATAAGGCAGAACAGTTGAAACTGGAGCAGCAGCATGGCCAGGTGGACTGGGGACAGCAAGGAGTCATCATGTCAGGTAGTCCTGAGGCATGGTCCTAGGGCTCAGGTCCTCTGAGAGAGAGAAAGAAAGAGAGAAAGAGAGAATTAGAGAGAGCACACTTAAATTCACTTAGGACACTGAACAGGACAGGAGAAGTACTCCAGATATAACAAACTGACCCTAGCCCCCCGACACATAAACTACGGCAACATAAATACTGGAGGCTGAGACAGGAGGGGTCAGGAGACACTGTGGCCCCATCCGAGGACACCCCCGGACAGGGCCAAACAGGAAGGATATAACCCCACCCACTTTTCCAAAGCACAGCCCCCACACCACTAGAGGGATATCTTCAACCACCAACTTACCATCCTGAGACAAGGCCGAGTATAACCCACAAAGATCTCCGCCACGGCACAACCCAAGGGGGGTGACTGCCAACCCAGACAGGAAGATCACATCAGTGACTCAACCCACTCAAGTGACGCACCCCTCTTAGGGACGGTATGATAGAGCCCCAGTAAGCCAGTGACTCAGCCCCTGTAATAGGGTTATAGGCAGAGAATTCCAGTGGAAAGAGGGGAACTGGCCAGGCAGAGAAAGCAAGGGCGGTTCGTTGCTCCAGAGCCTTTCCGTTCACCTTCCCACTCCTGGGCCAGACGACACTCAATCATATGATCCACTGAAGAGATGAGTCTTCAGTAAAGACTTAAAGGTTGAGACCGAGTTTGCGTCTCTTACATGGGTAGGCAGACCATTCCATAAAAATGGAGCTCTATAGGAGAAAGCCCTGCCTCCAGCTGTTTGCTTAGAAATTCTAGGGAAAGTTAGAAGGCCTACGTCTTGTGACCGTAGCGTACGTGTAGGTATGTACGGCCGGACCATATCAGAGAGATAGGTAGGAGCAAGCCCATGTAATGCTTTGTAGGTTAGCAGTAAAACCTTGAAATCAGCCCTTGCCTTGACAGGAAGCCAGTGTAGGGAGGCTAGCACTGGGGTAATATGATCACATTTTTTGGTTCTAGTCAGGATTCTAGCAGCCGTATTTAGCAGTAACTGAAGTTTATTTAGTGCTTTATCCGGGTAGCCGGGAAGTAGAGCATCGAAGTAGTTTAACCTAGAAGTGACAAAAGCATGGATTCATTTTTCTGCCTCATTTTTGGACAGAAAGTTTCTGATTTTTGCAATGTTACGTAGATGGAAAAAAGCTGTACTTGAAATGGTCTTGATATATTCTTCAAAAGAGAGATCAGGGTCCAGAGTAACGCCGAGGTCCTTCACAGTTTTTAGATAAACAACCATTAAGATTAATTGTCAGATTCAACAGAAGATCTCTTTGTTTCTTGGGACCTAGAACAAGCATCTCTTTTTTGTCCGAGTTTAAAAGTAGAAAGTTTGCAGCCAGCTACTTCCGTATGTCTGAAACACATGCTTCTAGCGAGGACAATTTTGGGGCTTCACCATGTTTCATTGAAATGTACAGCTGTGTGTCATCCGCATAGCAGTGAAAGTTAACATTATGTTTTCGAATAACATCCCCATGAGGTAAAATATACAGTCAAAACAATAGTGGTCCTAAAACGGAACCTTGAGGAACACGGAAATTTACAGTTGATTTGTCAGGCGACAAACCATTCACAGAGACAAACTGATATCTTTCCGACAAATAAGATCTAAACCAGGCCAGAACTTGTCCGGGGAGACCAATTTGGGTTTCCAATCTCTCCAAAAGAATGTGGTGATTGATGGTATCAAAAGCAGCACTAAAATCTAGGAGCACGAGGACAGATGCAGAGCCTCGGTCTGATGCCATTAAAAGGTAATTTACCACCTTCACAAGTGCAGTCTCAGTGCTATGATGGGGTCTAAAACCAGACTGAAGCATTTCGTATACATTGTTTGTCTTCAGGAAGGCAGTGAGTTGCTGCGCAACAGCCTTTTCTAAAAATGTTGAGAGGAATGGAAGATTCGATTTAGGCAGATAGTTTTTTATATTTTCTCGGTCAAGGTTTGGCTTTTTCAAGAGAGGCTTTATTACTGCCACTTTCAGTGAGTTTGGTACACATCCGGTGGATAGAGAGCCGTTTATTATGTTCAACATAGGAGGGCCAAGCACAGGAAGCAGCTCTTTCAGTAGTTTAGTTGGAATAGGGTCCAGTATGCAGCTTGAAGGTTTAGAGGCCATGATTATTTTCATCATTGTGTCAAGAGATATAATACTAAAACACTTGAGCGTCTCTCTTGATCCTAGGTCCTGGCAGAGTTGTGCAGACTCAGGACAACTGAGCTTTGAAGGAATACGCAGATTTAAAGAGGAGTCCGTAATTTGCTTTCTAATAATCATGATCTTTTCCTCAAAGAAGTTCATGATTTTATCACTGATGAAGTGAAAGCCATCCTCTCTTGGGGAATGCTGCTTTTTAGTTAGCTTTGCGACAGTATCAAAAAGGAATTTCGGATTGTTCTTATTTTCCTCAATTAAGTTAGAAAAATAGGATGATCGAGCAGCAGTAAGGGCTCTTTGGTACTGCACGGTACTGTCTTTCCAAGCCAGTCAGAAGACTTCCATTTCCTTTTCAATTTTCTGGAAGCTTGCTTCAGAGCTCAGGTATTTTCTGTCTACCAGGGAGCTAGTTTCTTATGAGAAATGTTTTTAGTTTTTAGGGGTGCAACTGCATCT
This sequence comes from Oncorhynchus masou masou, assembly GCF_036934945.1. Taxonomy (NCBI): domain Eukaryota; kingdom Metazoa; phylum Chordata; class Actinopteri; order Salmoniformes; family Salmonidae; genus Oncorhynchus; species Oncorhynchus masou. The sequence continues at coordinate 15,342,959 of NC_088222.1, forward strand.
AGGGTATTGCGCAAGGTTAAATTGAGTTCCTCAGTTAGGTGGTTAACTGATTTTTGTCCTCTGGCGTCCTTTGGTAGACAGAGGGAATCTGGAAGGACATCAAGGAATCTTTGTGTTGTCTGTGAATTTATAGCACGACTTTTGATGTTCCTTGGTTGGGGTCTAAGAAGATTATTTGTTGCAATTGCAAACGTAAAAAAATGGTGGTCCGATAGTCCAGGATTATGAGGAAAAACATTAAGATCCACAACATTTATTTTATGGGACAAAACTAGGTCCAGAGTATGACTGTGACAGTGAGTGGGTCCAGAGACATGTTGGACAAAACCCACTGAGTCGAAAATGCTGACTATCATCTCTCCTGGACTGTCAATAGGCTGACTATCATCTCACCTGGACTGTCAACAGGCTGACTATCATCTCACCTGGACTGTCAATAGGCTGACTATCATCTCTCCTGGACTGTCCATATGCTGACTATCATCTCTCCTGGACTGTCAATAGGCTGACTATCATCTAACCTGGACTGTCAATATGCTGACTATCATCTCTCCTGGACTGTCAATATGCTGACTATCATCTCTCCTGGACTGTCAATAGGCTGACTGTCATCTCACCTGGACTGTCAATAGGCTGACTATCATCTCTCCTGGACTGGCAATAGGCTGACTATCATCTCACCTGGACTGTCAATAGGCTGACTATCATCTCTCCTGGACTGGCAATAGGCTGACTATCATCTCACCTGGACTGTCAATAGGCTGACTATCATCTCTCCTGGACTGTCAATATGCAGACTATCTTCAAAATCCAACATTACCTTGCGTCCAAGTAAGGTACATTTCAGGGTATTGACTTCTTGTAACCCTGCGTGTCTTGACATGTAGCTCCCAGAGAAAACAACTTTCCTGTACTCCACAGGCTCTAGTAGGGTTTGTCGTGCAACACATACAGTAGTCTGCAGCTCAAATCCGTGCAGCTGTACATAGTCCATCTGTAAATATCCCACCCAATTTACCTACCTCATCCCCATACTGTTTTTACTTATTTACTTTTCTGCTCTTTTGCACTCCAGTATCTCTACTTGCACATGATCATCTGATCATTTATCACTAGGGCGGCAGGGTAGCCTAGTGGTTAGAGCGTTCAACTAGTAACCGGAAGGTTGCAAGTTCAAACCCCCGAGCTGACAAGGTTCAAATCCTAGACTGTCATTGAAAATAAGAATTTATTTTAACTGACTTGCCTCATTAAATAAAGGTAAATAAAACTCCATTGTCAATCTGCTAAATTGTCATTATTTGCTCCTATGCCCTATTTATTGCCTACCTCCTCATGCCTTTTGCACACAAAGTATATAGACTCTTTTTTTCTACTGTGTTATTGACTTGTTTATTGTTTACTCCATGTGTAACTCTGTGTTGTTGTCTGTTCACACTACTATGCTTTATCTTGGCCAGGTCGCAGATGTAAATGAGAACCTGTTCTCAAGTAGCCTACCTGGTTAAATAAAGGTGAAATAAAAAATAAACAAAATAAAAATGGCACGCTCCTCTGTATATAGTGCACTACTTTTTAACCAGACCCCTATTCCTATATAGGGAACAGGGTGCAATGTCAGATGCATATCTAGCACTTCTCAGTAGGGTTGATGTGCTGTGCGCCTCAAAGCACCTCTTACTTTCCCAGAACTCAGTATGTGCTATGATGTAACATCTAGAGTTCTAGCCCCTCTCAGTAGAATATGAGGTGGAGCACCTAGAGGTCTAGTCCCTCTCAGTAGAATATGAGGTGGAGCACCTAGAGGTCTAGTCCCTCTCAGTAGAATATGAGGTGGAGCACCTAGAGGTCTAGCCCCTCTCAGTAGAATATGAGGTGGAACACCTAGAGGTCTAGCCCCTCTAAGTAGAATATGAGGTGGAACACCTCGAGGTCTAGCCCCTCTCAGTAGAATATGAGGTGGAACACCTAGAGGTCTAGCCCCTCTCAGTAGAATATGAGGTGGAACACCTAGAGGTCTAGCCCCTCTCAGTAGAATATGAGGTGGAACACCTAGAGGTCTAGCCCCTCTCAGTAGAATATGAGGTGGAGCACCTAGAGGTCTAGTCCCTCTCAGTAGAATATGAGGTGGAACACCTAGAGGTCTAGCCCCTCTCAGTAGAATATGAGGTGGAACACCTCGAGGTCTAGCCCCTCTCAGTAGAATATGAGGTGGGAGGTCACCTAGAATATGAGGTCTAGTCCCTCTCAGTAGAATATGAGGTGGAACACCTAGAGGTCTAGCCCCTCTCAGTAGAATATGAGGTGGAACACCTAGAGGTCTAGCCCCTCTCAGTAGAATATGAGGTGGAACACCTAGAGGTCTAGCCCTCTCAGTAGAATATGAGGTGGAACACCTCGAGGTCTAGCCCCTCTCAGTAGAATATGAGGTGGAGCACCTAGAGGTCTAGCCCCTCTCAGTAGAATATGAGGTGGAACACCTAGATGTCTAGCCCCTCTCAGTAGAATATGAGGTGGAACACCTAGAGGTCTAGCCCCTCTCAGTAGAATATGAGGTGGAACACCTAGAGGTCTAGCCCCTCTCAGTAGAATATGAGGTGGAACACCTCGAGGTCTAGCCCCTCTCAGTAGAATATGAGGTGGAACACCTAGAGGTCTAGCCCCTCTCAGTAGAATATGAGGTGGAACACCTAGAGGTCTAGCCCCTCTCAGTAGAATATGAGGTGGAACACCTAGAGGTCTAGCCCCTCTCAGTAGAATATGAGGTGGAACACCTAGAGGTCTAGCCCCTCTCAGTAGAATATGAGGTGGAACACCTCTCAGTAGAATATGAGGTGGAACACCTAGTCTAGCCCCTCTCAGTAGAATATGAGGTGGAACACCTTGAGGTCTAGCCCCTCTCAGTAGAATATGAGGTGGAACACCTAGAGGTCTAGCCCCTCTCAGTAGAATATGAGGTGGAACACCTAGAGGACTAGCCCCTCTCAGTAGAATATGAGGTGGAACACCTAGAGTTCTAGTCCCTCTCAGTAGAATATGAGGTGGAACACCTAGAGGTCTAGCCCCTCTCAGTAGAATATGAGGTGGAACACCTAGAGGTCTAGCCCCTCTCAGTAGAATATGAGGTGGAACACCTAGAGGTCTAGCCCCTCTCAGTAGAATATGAGGTGGAACACCTCGAGGTCTAGCCCCTCTCAGTAGAATATGAGGTGGAACACCTAGAGGTCTAGCCCCTCTCAGTAGAATATGAGGTGGAGCACCTAGAGGTCTAGTCCCTCTCAGTAGAATATGAGGTGGAACACCTAGAGGTCTAGCCCCTCTCAGTAGAATATGAGGTGGAACACCTAGAGGTCTAGCCCCTCTCAGTAGAATATGAGGTGGAACACCTAGAGGTCTAGCCCCTCTCAGTAGAATATGAGGTGGAAGGTCTAGTCCCTCTCAGTAGAATATGAGGTGGAACACCTTGAGGTCTAGCCCCTCTCAGTAGAATATGAGGTGGAACACCTAGAGGTCTAGCCCCTCTCAGTAGAATATGAGGTGGAACACCTAGAGGTCTAGCCCTCTCAGTAGAATATGAGGTGGAACACCTAGAGGTCTAGCCCCTCTCAGTAGAATATGAGGTGGAACACCTAGAGGTCTAGCCCCTCTCAGTAGAATATGAGGTGGAACACCTAGAGGTCTAGCCCCTCTCAGTAGAATATGAGGTCTAGTGGAACACCTAGAGGTCTAGCCCCTCTCAGTAGAATATGAGGTGGAACACCTAGAGGTCTAGCCCCTCTCAGTAGAATATGAGGTGGAACACCTAGAGGTCTAGCCCCTCTCAGTAGAATATGAGGTGGAAGGTCACCTAGAGGTCTAGCCCCTCTCAGTAGAATATGAGGTGGAACACCTAGAGGTCTAACACCCCTCTCAGTAGAATATGAGGTGGAACACCTAGAGGTCTAGCCCCTCTCAGTAGAATATGAGGTGGAACACCTAGAGGGTTAGCCCCTCTCAGTAGAATATGAGGTGGAACACCTAGAGGTCTAGCCCCTCTCAGTAGAATATGAGGTGGAACACCTTGAGGTCTAGCCCCTCTCAGTAGAATATGAGGTGGAACACCTAGAGGTCTAGCCCCTCTCAGTAGAATATGAGGTGGAGCACCTAGAGGTCTAGTCCCTCTCAGTAGAATATGAGGTGGAACACCTTGAGGTCTAGCCCCTCTCAGTAGAATATGAGGTGGAACACCTAGAGGTCTAGCCCCTCTCAGTAGAATATGAGGTGGAACACCTAGAGGTCTAGCCCCTCTCAGTAGAATATGAGGTGGAACACCTCGAGGTCTAGCCCCTCTCAGTAGAATATGAGGTGGAACACCTCGAGGTCTAGCCCCTCTCAGTAGAATATGAGGTGAACACCTAGAGGTCTAGCCCCTCTCAGTAGAATATGAGGTGGAACACCTCGAGGTCTAGCCCCTCTCAGTAGAATATGAGGTGGAACACCTCGAGGTCTAGCCCCTCTCAGTAGAATATGAGGTGGAGCACCTAGAGGTCTAGTCCCTCTCAGTAGAATATGAGGTGGAACACCTCGAGGTCTAGCCCCTCTCAGTAGAATATGAGGTGGAGCACCTAGAGGTCTAGTCCCTCTCAGTAGAATATGAGGTGGAACACCTAGAGGTCTAGCCCCTCTCAGTAGAATATGAGGTGGAACACCTCGAGGTCTAGCCCCTCTCAGTAGAATATGAGGTGGAACACCTCGAGGTCTAGCCCCTCTCAGTAGAATATGAGGTGGAACACCTTGAGGTCTAGTCCCTCTCAGTAGAATATGAGGTGGAACACCTTGAGGTCTAGCCCCTAGGATATTTTGGTACACACCTAGCCTCTCTTACCAGGGTCTGTGTGAGTCTCAGAGCCCCTGGTGTCCTGGAATGAGGTCACAGTGGGTTAGTAGCTCGGTTGACCGGGCCGTTGGCTGTGATTAATTTCTGGTCCAGAGAGCCAATGCCATTTCTCCCTTCACGTTGAGCCCTGTCAAGACACAGACACTTTTCACAGGCCATTTATTTAGCATCCCTTAAACCGTCTGGATGGTAGGATTGTGGATCATGTCTGAGCTGAGGCTAAGCTGTGGGACAGACTGAAACTGTCTGCCAATGGGTTGTTCTTATGACCAGAGCTCACAGATCTCACAGGCAGGCCTTCAGGAATGGTTGTAGAGATCATATCCTTACTAACTGTCACTGTACACTGTTCTGCTTTTGAAAAAAATAACAGCTTCCATCCAGAAAAACAATCGTTCTCAAAATATTGGTACAATACTGAGGCTTTTGTACAAAGAGAGGTGTAGGATAAGATATTGCAAAATCAGTCCAAAGAAGAGCTTTTCCAATTCCTGGCATACAAACTTTATTGGCAAGATGGATATGGAAAACAAATATTCTGATGTTTGGAAAGTTAAATTGCTGTATGACATGTTGAATCCAAACTCAATACCATGATGTAGATGTGCCAGCAAGGCAATTAAAGCAAACAAATAGGACTAAATCCATTTAGTAATTATATGTCAACTTGGACCCATTGCATTTAATCACCTTTGGCTTTCCCTCTTTGGGTCAGAGGGGAGAATGCTGTGGCAACAAACTGATATTGTGGGATAATTATTATCTAATTGATAAAGCAACTCTCTCAACTGACCTTTGCATTGCTAGTTAACTACTACTACTACTGCCGCTGCTTGATAAGAAGTTAAAATGAACATACATTACTTTCTGTGTATGTTTATTTCTGCGTAAACACCATGGCATTTACCTGTTTACGGTTATCAGATACGCTTACCCTAATTCCCAACACACCCTAATACTTTCTATTTTAGCTTTATGCATAATACATACAAAAACCTCCCTTATATATCTTTTAAATGTCCCCTTGCGGTACATTCACATAGGTGAAAAACATGTATATTCCAGTAACTACAGTGCACTGATCAATGGGATACCGGTGAGGGTATTGTATTGCTCAATGGAGGTTGTGTCCTGCATGTCATTGGCACAGTAGATTACTGTTCTTAGCAGTGATCATTATCTCGGTCATAATTAATACTTGGAAATATGGAGAAAATCAACTATTAGTAGGCTTCCCATAAGACTATATTGTATATACCAGAGTGTTTTTATCATTAGAATTAAATGTCAAGGGCCTTGTTTGAGACAATACAGTTTCAGTTCACATAAGGTCTGCACACTTGTGTTTGAGCGTGACTTTCTTTGTTTTTCTGTGGCCCCTCACTGGTGGCAACTCAGGTGATTGGTTAACATAGAAATGTTGGGACTAAACTTAACAAAAAGATGAATATATTACACTACCAAACCAAGATAAGTGGCATAAAACACAGTTGAAAAATACTATGGAGTACCTTAAATGATATCATGGGCAGAAAACCCAATTAACCTACATCATTCACTGAAGTTAATTTATAACAACAGAAGTGAAATGATGTGAAACAATGAACAGTGAACCATCATATTTTTGTATAAAATATCTATTAATGAAAGAGAAGGATTGCTGCTTTGAATTTGGTCAAGTTTGTGTAGGAGAGGTGGAAAATATATTGTTATCCATCAATATTAATATGCCAGCAGGTATAGACAACATTGATGGGAAACTATTGAGAATAGCAGGAGACTGTATGGCCACCCCTATTCGCTACAGTATATCTTTAACCAGTATATCTGTGTACACAGGTGTGGAAGGAAGCTAAAGTAATTCCACTGCCAAAAAATGGTAAAGGACACTTTGCTGGCTTTAACAGCTGCCCAGTCAGTTTGCTGCCTCTTCTTAATAAACTGATGGAGAGAATTGTGATGGACCAAATAAATTACAATGCTATTTTTCAGAGTACAAGTTCATTACTGACTTTCAGCATGCCTACAGAGTAGTGCACACAACACTTGCACTGCACTGACACAATTGACAAATGATTGGTTCAAATAAATGGATAATAAGATGATAGTTGGAGCTATATTGTTAGATTTCAGTGCAGCCTTTGATGTTATTGATCATAAACAGCTATTGAAAAACTCACTTGCTATGGCTTTACATCACCTGCCATCACATGGTTGGAGAGTTATGTATCCAATAGAATCCAGAGAGTGTTCTTCAATGGAAGTTTCTCTAACATCAGATACGTACAGTGCGGTGTCCCTCAGGCCAGTTGACTTGGGCCATTACTCTTATTTTGGTTCAAAACATTCTCTAAGACCTCAGTTGGAGTTGAGCAAGTTGAGGAAGCTAAGCTCCTAGTTAAGACATTGGATGCTCAATTATTATGGTCAAGTCATATTGACAAAGTTGTTGTGACAATGGGGAGGGGTATGTCTGTTATTAAAAGGACATTCTGAACAACTGGACTAGTTGTTTAGGCTCTGGTCTTATCCCATCTTGATTATTGTTCAGTGATATGATAAAGTGCAGCAAGAAAAGACCTAGCAAAACTGCAGCTGACTCAAAATAGAGCACCACGCCTTGCCCTTAACTGCACATACAGAACTAAAATTAACAACATGCATGTGCCGGTCTTTCCTGGTTGAGGGTTGACGAGAGATTAGCTGCTTCTTTTCTACTTTTCATGCTCAGACTCAGACACCCATACATACTCCACAAGACATGTCACCAAGTCCAAAATGAATTCACGGCAACGCACAGTATTATACAGAGCAATGATCACATGGAACTCCCTTCCATATCAAATTAGTCACCCAAACAGCAAAATTACCTTAAAAAATATATTAAATAACATTTTATGGAATGGCGGGGACTGTGAGGGAACACACACTCACAATCACACGGTTTAACACACATCTTGTTTGGGGTATTGTTTGTACTATTATTATTATTATTTGTTTTTGTATTTATTGTTTGCATTTAAAATATGTGTGACTGTCCTTGTCTATCAGTGTCATGACTTCCACCGAAGGTGGTTCCTCTCCCTGTTCGGGCGGCGCTGGGCTGTCGCCGTCGCCGGTCTACTAGCTGCCACCGATCCTTTTCCCTTTTCTTTTGGTTATGTCTGTTTTGTGGTTCACCTGGTTTCATTTTGGTTAATTAGGGGGGTATTTAATTCAACATTTCCTTTGGGGTTTTGTGCGGGATTGTTTTCGTTTGTACTGTCAGTGAGTTTGGGTTTAATTTTATTAGCTTGTGTTTTACATGTGTTTTTCCCCTGGACTGTGTCTGAGTGGGGTTTTCAGGGCTATTGCTGTAGTCCGGTGCCCTGTTGTTTGTTGAGCTAGTTTAATTAAAAGCCCTTTTCTTTGGAACTTGTTTCTCCTGCGCCTGACTCCACACCCACATCTCCTTGGGGAGATCTGACAATCAGTGATTTGTTAGATATCATGTTTTGTGTTTTTTGTGGACCCCAGGAAGAATAGTTTCTGCCTCGGCAACAGTTAATAGAGATCGGATGTCACGTTTGTTATAATGAGTGGACCAAAGCGCAGCGTGAGTAGGGCCAGAGTCGGGATCCGGCCATGGAGCAGGACTGGACGCCGTACCTGGACTGGGCACCGGAGAAGAGGAAGGCTCCAGCCATGGAGCAGGACTGGACGCCGTGCCTGGACTGGGCACTGGCCAAGAGGAAGGCTCAGGTCCTGGAGCAGGACTGGACGCCGTGCCTGGACTGGGCAACGGTGCAGAGGAAGGCTCAGGCCCTGGAGCGGGACTGAACGCTGTGCCTGGACTGAGCACCGGCGCAGAGGAAGGTGCAGAGGAATGCTCTGGCCCTGGAGCGGGACTGGACGCCATGCCTGGACTGGGCACTGGCGCAGAGGAAGGTGCAGAGGAAGGCTCAGGCCCTGGAGCGTGACTGGATGCCATGCCTGGACTGGGCACCGGCGCAGAGGAAGGTGCAGAGGAATGCTCTGGCCCTGGAGTGGGACTGGACGCCGTGCCTGGACTGAGCACCGGCGCAGAGGAATGCTCCGGACATGGAGCGGGACTGGACGCCGTGCCTGGACTGGGCACCGATGCAGAGGAAGGCTCCGGCCATGGAGCAGGACTGGACGCCGTGCCTGGACTAGGCACCGGAGCAAAGGACTCAGGGCTGGTGACACACTCTTCAGGGTGAGTGTGGGGAGTTGGCACAGGACTTACCCGGCTGAGGAGGCGCACTGGAGGCCTGTTGCGTGGATCCGGCATAGGTTTCACCGGACTGATGACACGCTCTTCAGGGCGAGTGCGGGGAGCCAGCACAGGACGTACCGGGCTGAGAAGACGCTCTTCAGGGTGAATGCACTGCAGAATACACCTAACCAACATCTCTCTCCGATCTCCCTCCTCACACTGCTCCATCGACTCCCCGACGGTCTCTGGCTCTCGCCTCGGCTCAACCGACCGCCCCTTGTGCCCTTCCCCCAAAAATCTTGGGGTTTCTGTGGCCGCGGACCCCGACGTTCTGTCACGTTCGTTATAATGAGTGGACCAAAGCGCAGCGTGAGTTGAGTTCCACATATTTATTGAGGTGAAACTTGAAACAACAAGTAAACAAACGAATGTGCAGTTCGTAGCGCACACTGGCACGAGACAAAACAATATCCCACAACGCAGGTGGGAGACGGACCACACTAACGGACCACACCAATTAAAGGCAACGATCATCAGCTGCCTCCAATTGGGAACCATACTCACACCAACATAGAAAATAACGACTTGAACACCCCCTTGTCACGCCCTGACCTAAAACACCATAGAGAACCCCAAGGGCTCTCTATGGTCAGGGCGTGACATCTGAATAAACCATGGGGCTCCTGTCAAAAGCAGTGCACTATATAGGTAATAGGGTGTAATTTGGGACCCAGGCTACATCTGAATACTATACAGCTGTTGGTAATAGGGTGTAATCTGGGACCCAGACTACATCTGAATACTGTACAGCTGTTGGTAATAGGGTGTAATCTGGGACCCAGGCTACATCTGAATACTATACAGCTGTTGGTAATAGGGTGTAATCTGGGACCCAGGCTACATCTGAATACTGTACAGCTGTTGGTAATAGGGTGTAATCTGGGACCCAGACTACATCTGAATACTGTACAGCTGTTGGTAATAGGGTGTAATCTGGGACCCAGACTACATCTGAATACTGTACAGTAATCTGCTGTTGGTAATAGGGTGTAATCTGGGACCCAGACTACATCTGAATACTGTACAGCTGTTGGTAATAGGGTGTAATCTGGGACCCAGACTACATCTGAATACTATACAGCTGTTGGTAATAGGGTGTAATCTGGGACCCAGACTACATCTGAATACTGTACATGTTGAATACTGTACAGCTGTTGGTAATAGGGTGTAATCTGGGACCCAGACTACATCTGAATACTATACAGCTGTTGGTAATAGGGTGTAATCTGGGACCCAGACTACATCTGAATACTGTACAGCTGTTGGTAATAGGGTGTAATCTGGGACCCAGACTACATCTGAATACTGTACAGCTGTTGGTAATAGGGTGTAATCTGGGACCCAGACTACATCTGAATACTGTACAGCTGTTGGTAATAGTGTGCTTGCTTCATGTTTGATCCTATTCTTGGCTGAACCCACCGACAAATTCTCTCCATGAGTTATGGTCTTTAGTTCTAGCCTGGTTCCACATCTGTTTGTGCTGTGGGAAAAATTGCAAGACAACACCAGGCTACCTTAGTTTACTGTAGCAATAGTTAACATTGACACTGCAATCTACTTCTATACAAAATACCTTTGTGATTAAAAGTTTTTCTGCCATTCTGTTGCTGTTTTCATCTGTAAGAAAGGGGAGTTAGTAGTCATGGATCAGAGTGAGGCTCAGTCTTGCTCCGGTCTCGGCTAATCCGGGCTGTAAGCATGCTAATCCTTGACATGGAGAGTTATGCTAGCCAGCTTCTGTGGCATGTTGAATCAACAAGTAATAACATTGTTGAAGGGCTTATATGATTCTGCCTGTTTGTTGAGCTGCTGCATAAAAATTTGAACGAGAAGAGGAAAGTAGGAGACCCCTAGCATCACAAACAAATAGGATCAACTGAGATGTTAGTTTTTGGTAAATGTCAAGGTTGACCAGGTACTGTGACTTATGTTTTCAAACGGGAGGTCGCCAGACAAATCCTTAATGATATCAGTGGTTCAAGGATAAACTGAATGGGAAGAAGGGTGTTGGTGGCTGGGTATCATAAAATACTGTTCCCACATAAGAATGTTTTGCAGAATGTAATCTTATCATTGCTATCCGCTTTTGTTAATATTATCCATTCAATCCTGTCTCTATCAGTCTTTTTACAGGTCAAGCATTTAACAAGGGAGAGAAGACGCACAAGTTGACCAACCTCACTGAAAGACACATACCCCCTAACTGTGCCAGTGGATCTGCTATTGTAACACAATGATGTGGAGGCAGCACATCACAGTCACATGAACAATCTCCAGCTGAAACTCAGTTGTATCAGTCAGATAGGGGGTCTCTGGACGTAATCTGTGCACAGTGGCCTCCAGCACCACCATCTACTGGAACAATTACACCTCCATGAGCTCTGGACCCCCTAGGACATGGGTGTCACCCAAATCCTGGAGTAGCTCTTTGTTAGTAAGACCTTTAAACAAGTTAACATTCATAAGTCTGCAGGGCCAGACGCATTACCAGGACGCATACTCAGAGCATGCAATGACCAACTGGCAAGAGTCTTCACTGACATCTCAACCTCTCCCTGACCCAGTCTGTAACACCTACATGTTTCAAGCAGACCACCATAGTCATAGTGCTCATGGACACCAAGGTAACCTGTCTAAATGACTATCACTCTGTAACACTCACATCTGTATCCATGAAATGCTTTGAAAGGGGGCTGTAGTGGAGCAGGTTTAGAGCTTCAAGATCCTCGGTGTTCACATCACTAAGAAATTATCATGGGCCACACACACCAACACAGTCGTGAGGAGGACAACGCCTCAGGAGGCTGAAAAGATATACAGCTGCACCATCAAGAGCATCTTGACTGGCTGCATCACCGCTTGGTATGAAAACTGCTTGGCATCTGACAGCAAGGCACTACGGAAGAGCAAAAACCTTTAAACCTGTAGACACCTGTCACATCTTCTCTTGCTCACCCCTTCCAGCGTACGATGTCACCGGTATACCAACCACTGGTCCTGGGATTCATCATTACGCACACATGGCACTCATCATTACACGCACCTATTCATCATTATGATTCACACCTGTACTTCATTACCTTCATAATTCCCTCCCCTTTATAAGTCACTCCCTCATGTTCACTCACCAGTTGGTATTATGCGTGTTTACCGGCATGCAGCCACATAGAATTGTCTCTTTCCTGGTTTTATTAACCGTTTCACCTGCACCTGCTTCCCAACTCACAGCTTCATTATTACAGAATACCAACTCAAACTATGGAAGCAGCAGTAAAATTGGATATCTCTCAGACGGTCGATGACTAAGGGTACCTTCTACGTCAACATGAACAGCTGGCTCAACTGGGGACAGCCATGGAAGAGGTTCTCCACGGTCTGCAGCATCTCAAACACCCCTGAGAGACGTTGCAGTCCAGCAGTGAAGGACACTCTAGAGCCAGTCTACCCAGCGAGCCAGAGCAGCAGCCCATTCGGCAACTCACTCAGGTCAGCGATGGCCGTCTATCCCTCCCGGAGAAATACAATGGTACATCATCCAAATGCCATGGCTTCCTCCTTCAGTGCTCCCTCTATTTTTCATACCAGTTGTGAGCCCCCACCACCGAGAGATCCAAGGTTGCCATGGTTATTCCTCTGCTGACACGGTGGGCATTGTAATGGGCTCCGTCTGGGAGAGAGGAGGAGCTAGATTCTAATGAGGGGTTCATGGCTCTGTTTAAATGCATTTTTGATCATCCCGCGGAGGGCATTGAAGGAGGTGAGCATCTGCTTCAGCTATAGCAGGAGAATCAGATGGCTGCTGAGTATGCTCTCACCGTCCGGACAGTAGCAGCTTCCAGGGGATGGAATGAGCCAGCGCTTCTCACGCTATTTAGATGAGGGCTGCGCAAGGAGGCCCAGACAGAACTGGCCTGTCAGGATGAGAACCTCACCCTGGACGCACTCATTGTGATGGCCATCCATCTGGATAACCTTCTCCAGGAGCGTCTGCATTCTCATCGCTTCTCTCCCTCCTTTGGCGAGTACTCGGGATCAGAGCCTGAACCCATTGAGGTAGGGGTCACACGCCTTTCCGCGACAAAACGACGCAGACGGAAGCAGCTGGGGCTATGTCTGTACTGTGGGCAAGGAGGGCACAAGCTCCAGCGGTGTCCGGTACTTCAGAATCCGGTATCCACTAGAGCAGACGAACGGTCACGTGATGTTCCATCCCCGACCAGGAGTGAGTATTCCAGATTCAACTCTTCCCACTAGACTCTTGGTGTCCATTACTCTGGCTGACTGTCAAATCAAATCAAATGTATTTATATAGCCCTTCTTACAGCAGCTGATATATCAAAGTGCTGTACAGAAACCCAGACAAAAACCACAAACAGCAAGCAATGCAGGTGTAGAAGCACTGGGGCTAGGAAAAACTCCCTAGAAAGGCCAAAATCTAGAAAGAAGCCTAGAGAGGAACCAGGCTATGAGGGGTGGCCAGTCCTCTTCTGGCTGTGCCGGGTGGAGATTATAACAGAACATGACCAAGATGTTCAAATGTTCATAAATGACCAGCATGGTCAAATAATAATAATCACAGTAGTTGTCGAGGGTGCAACAAGTCATCACAGTGAACAGGTCAGGGTTCCATAGCTGTAGGCAGAAAAGTTGAAACTGGAGCAGCAGCATGGCCAGGTGGACTGGGGACAACAAGGAGTCATCATGTCAGGTAGTCCTGAGGCATGGCCCTAGGGCTCAGGTCATCCAAGAGAGAGAAAGAAAGAAAGAGTGAAAGAGAGAATTAGAGAGAGCATTCTTAAATTCACACAGGAAAGAAGGAGAGAAAGACAGGAGAAATACTCCAGATATAACAGACTGACCCTAGCCCCCCGACACATAAACTACTGCATAAATACTGGAGGCTGAGACAGGAGGCGTCAGGAGACACTGTAGCCCCATACAATGACACCCCCGGACAGGGCCAAAAAGGCAGGATATAGCCCCACCCACTTTGACAAAGCACAGCCCCCACACCACTAGAGGGATATCTTCAACCACCAACTTACCATCCTGAGACAAGGCTGAGTATAGCCTACAAAGATCTCTGCCACGGCACAACCCAAGAGGGTGACTGCCAACCCAGAAAGGAAGATCACGTCAGTGACTCACTCCACTCAAGTGACGCACCCCTCCTAGGGACGGCATGGAAGAGCACCAGTAAGCCAGTGACTCAGCCCCTGTAATAGGGTTAGAGGCAGAGAATCCCAGTGGAAAGAGGGGAACTGGCCAGGCAGAGACAGCAAGGGCTGTTCGTTGCTCCAGTGCCTTTCCGTTCACCCTCACACTCCTGGGCCAGACTACACTCAATAATAGGACCCACTGAAGAGATGAGTCTTCAATAAAGACTTATAAGTTGAGATCGAGTCTGCGTCTCTCACATGGGTAGGCAGACCATTCTTTAAAAATGGAGCTCCATAGGCAAAAGCCCTGCCTCCAGCTGTTTGCTTAGAAATTCTAGGGACAATTAGGAGGCCTGTGTCTTGTGACCGTAGCGTACGTGTAGGTATGTACTGCAGGACTAAATCGGATAGATAGGTAGGAGCAAGCCCATGTAATGTTTTGTAGGTTAGCAGTAAAAACCTTGAAATCAGCCCTTGCCTGTCCCTCATGTACTGTGTCTACAGCTTTAGTGGATTCTGGCACTTCAGGGAACTTTTTATATATCAGACCCTTGCCTCCTCCCTCAACATTACCGTCTACCCACTCTCCTCTCCTTTTCCGGGTCAAGGTCTCGACTGTTGGCCATTAGGATCTGGAACCATCACTCACATCACCTACCCTCACCATGGAGTCCAATCACCAGAATAACATCCCCTTCTTCATCACCAGTGCACCAGTTCACAAAATCCTCCTAGGCTTCCCTTGGCTGCAACGCCGTGGTCGAGGATGAGAATAACACTGGTCACCTGATTGCCGGAAGACCTCTTTTCCTGTCCCCTGTGGTTCCACGTTGGTTGAGAGTCCTATGGTTGCCTATCAGCCCAATATCCTAGAGGAATACCAGGACCTAGGGCAGGTATTCTCCAAGACCCGTGCTACCTGTCTCCCTCCTCATTGCCCCTGGGACTGTGTCATGACCTGTTTTCCGGTGCTACACCTCCGCACAGATACATCTACTGTACCCTCTGTCTGTGGCTGAGACCCAGGCCTCCAACAGGGTTTCATCCGCACATCCACGCCTCCTGCGTTGGCTGGCTTCTTCTTCGTGGCTAAGAAGGAGGGAGGATTATACCCATGTATCAATTCATGTGCAAAGGATTAGCATTTCAATTGTTACAATTATCACTCTGTAGTGACTTCTTAGTCGACCCCCACTTCCCCTTTTGTCTAACAAGCCGCCATGTCAGTTTAGCCCTCTAGGGCACATTCTCCTATCATTTCTTGTAACCATATTTACTGTTTGTTTATGCATTTCTGTGAATTACTTAGTTAGTAATAAATAAATTATTTAAGACAATTGATGTATGTATGACTCATAGTGAAGACTGGGTTTGTGCAGATTTACGACGTTTGGAATGAGACTAACGTGAGGTAAAGTAAATAATTCATTAATTCGAAGACTAATTGATCAGATAAAATATCTGAAAAGTTATTTTAGGAAATTATAATTTTGTAATCTGAATATTTTTCCTTGGTGCCCCAACTTCCTAGTTATTTACATTTCCATGATTAACAAGTTGATCGCATAATACTAATTACAGAGAATCTTTGATAAACACTATAAGTCTTCAATTTAATGATAGTAATGACACGACAACATGCTGATAGAAATTAGGTAAAACTGATTTAAGTTTACCTGCATTAAACTCCCCGGCTACTAGGAGCGCCTCCTCTGGGTGAACGTTTTCTTGTTTACTTATGGCGGAATTCAGCTCATTCAATGCTGTCTTAAGTGCCAGCCTCAGTCTGTGGTAGTATGTAAACAGCTATGAAAAATACAGATGAAAACTCTCTAGGTAGACAGTGTGGTCTACAGCTTAGCATGAGATACTCTACCTCAGATGAGCAATAGCTCTAGACTTCCTTAGAAATTGTGCACCAGCTGTTATTTAAAAGAATACATAGTCCACATCTTGTCTTACCAGACTCCGCTGTTCTATCCTGCCAATACAGTGTATAACCAACCAGCTGTATGTCAACATTGTCGTCGTTCAGCCACGACTCGGTGAAGCATAACATATTACAGTTTTGAATGTCCCGTTTGTAGTTTAATCTTCTGCGTAGGTCAAATACTGTATTTTCTTATCCAAAGATTGCACGTTTGCTAGCAGAATGGAAGGAAGTGGAGGTTTATTTGATCGCCTACGAATTCTCAGAAGGCAGCCCGCCCTCTGGATCCTTTTTCTCCACCTCCTCTTCAGGCAAATCTTGGGGATCTGGGCCTGTTCCCAAGAAAGCAGTATATCATTCACGTCGGGCTCATCAGACTCAAAGGAAAAAAAGGATTATTACATTTACATTTAAGTCATTTAGCAGACGCGATTATGCCAGACCGCCGTGAGAAATCGCAGTCCTGATGTCCAGAAGTTATTTTTGGTCATAAGAGACGATAGCTGCAACATTATGCACAAAATAAGTTTAAAAAAAGTTACAAACAATACAAAAAAACACAATCGGTTGGGGACACGTAAAACATGAGCAGTCTCCGGCGACATTGTTACTATACTATAATATATTTTAATATGATACATCAAGCGAATCAGCATCAAGCAATATTCCAGCATTGCGACTGAGTAGCCATCTCTAGAGGTTTTAATTTTTTTGGGGCTACAGTCATATAGAGTCGGTACATTACAGGATCTCTATGGCTACAGTCATATACAGTAGATACGTTATAGGATCTCTGTGGCTACAGTCATATACTCGTCGCCAAATCCACTGGCTACAGGTTATCTACAAGTCTCTGCTAGGTAAAGCCCCGCCTTATCTCAGCTCACTGGTCACCATAGCAGCACCTACTCGTAGCACGCGCTCCAGTAGGTATATCTCACTGGTCACCCCCAAAGCCAATTCCTCCTTTGGTCGTCTTTCCTTCCAGTTCTATGCTGGCCATGACTGGAACGAATTGCAAAAATGTCTGAAGCTGGAGAATCACATCGATCTCACTAGCTTTAAGCAGCAGTTGTCAGAGCAGCTTACAGATCACTGCACCTGTACATAGCCCGTCTGTAAACAGCCCATCTATCTACCTACCTCATCCACATATTGGTATTTATTTATTTATTTATTTTGCTCCTTTGCACCCCAGTATCTCTACCTGCACATTCATCTTCTGCCGATCTACCATTCCAGTGTTTAATTGCTATATTGTAATTACTTCGCCACCATGGCCTATTTATTTCCTTAACTTACCTCATTTGCACTCACTGTATATAGACTTCTTGTTTTCTTTTGTTCTACTGTATTATTGACTGTATGTATTGTTTATTCTATGTGTAACTCTGTGTTGTTGTATGTGTCGAATTGCGACGCTGTATCATGGCCAGGTCGCAGTTGCAAATGAGAACTTGTTCTCAACTAGCCTACCTGGTTAAAAAAAGGTGAAAGAAATATATATATAAAAAATACAGTAGGTACATTATAGGATCTCTATGGCTACAGCCATATACAGTAGATACATTATAGGATCTCTATGGCTACAGTCATATACAGTAGGTACATTATAGGATCTCTATGGCTACAATCATATACAGTAGGTACATTATAGGATCTCTATGGCTACAGCCATATTCAGTAGATACATTATAGGATCTCTATGGCTACAGTCATATACAGTAGGTACATTATAGGATCTCTATGGCTACAATCATATACAGTAGGTACATTATAGGATATATATGGCTACAGTCATGTACAGTAGGTACATCTCTGTGGTTACAGTCATATACAGTAGGTACATTACAGGATCTCTATGGCTACAGTCACATACAGTAGGTACATTATAGGATCTACGCGGCTACAGTCATATACAGTAGGTACATTATAGGATCTCTATGGCTGCAGTCACATACAGTAGGTACATTACAGGATCTCTATGGCTACAGTCACATACAGTAGGTACATTATAGGATCTCTATGGCTACAGTCACATACAGTAGGTACATTATAGGATTTCTATGGCTGCAGGGCCACGCAAATCAAATCACATTTTATTGGTCACTTGTGCCGAATACAACAGGTGTAGACTTTACAATGAATTGCCTACTTCCGAGCCCAGTCCCAACATTGCTGAGTTATAAAATATGACAAATATTTGCGAAATAAAAAATAAAATACTAACACAATAAAAACAATAATGAGGCTATGTTCTAGGAGTACCAGTACAGAGTCAATGTGCAGGGGTACCAGTACAGAGTCAATGTGCAGGGGTACCAGTACAGAGTCAATGTGCAGGGGTACCAGTACAGAGTCAATGTGCAGGGGTACCAGTACAGAGTCAATGTGCAGGGGTACCAGTACAGAGTCAATGTGCAGGGGTACCAGTACAGAGTCAATGTGCAGGGGTACCAGTACAGAGTCAATGTGCAGGGGTACCAGTACAGAGTCAATGTGCAGGGGTACCAGTACAGAGTCAATGTGCAGGGGTACCAGTACAGAGTCAATGTGCAGGGGTACCAGTACAGAGTCAATGTGCAGGGGTACCAGTACAGAGTCAATGTGCAGGGGTACCAGTACAGAGTCAATGTGCAGGGGTACCAGTACAGAGTCAATGTGCAGGGGTACCAGTACAGAGTCAATGTGCAGGGGTACCAGTACAGAGTCAATGTGCAGGGGTACCAAGTAGTTGAGGTCATTGATTTAATACGGTATGTACACGTAGATAGTGGTAAAATTAACAAGCAAATCAGGATAATTAATAAACAATTAATAATTAATAAATAATTAATAAACAGTAGCATCAGCATATGTGACGTGTGAAACTGTGTCTTTGTGTGAGAGCGTGTGCGTGTGAGAGAGTGTGTGTGGGAGAGAGTGTGTGTGAGAGCGTGTGTGTGTGTGAGAGAGTGTGTGTGTGAGAGAGTGTGTGTAAGAGAGTGTGTGTGTGAGAGAGTGTGTGTGGGAGTGTGTGTGTGTGTTGGTGTGTCAGTGTAGTATGTGTAAATGTGTGCGTAGAGTCTAGTGCATGGGAGTCAGTGCAAAACAATAAATAAAATAAAATAATAGAGGGTCAATGTAAATAGCATTTGATGAACTGTTCAACAGTCTTATGGCTTGGGGGTAGAAGCTGTTTAGCGGTCTTATGGCTTGGGGGTAGAAGCTGTTCAGCAGTCTTATGGCTTGGGGGTAGAAGCTGTTTAGCGGTCTTATGGCTTGGAGGTAGAAGCTCTTCAACAGTCTTATGGCTTGGGGGTAGAAGCTGTTTAGCGGTCATATGGCTTGGGGGTAGAAGCTGTTTAGCAGTCTTATGGCTTGGGGGTAGAAGCTGTTTAGCAGTCTTATGGCTTGGGGGTAGAAGCTGTTTAGCGGTCTTATGGCTTGGGGGTAGAAGCTGTTCAGCAGTCTTATGGCTTGGGGGTAGAAGCTGTTTAGCAGTCTTATGGCTTGGGGGTAGAAGCTGTTTAGTGGTCTTATGGCTTGGGGGTAGAAGCTGTTTAGCAGTCTTATGGCTTGGTGGTAGAAGCTGTTCAGGTGCATTTTGGTCACAGACTTGGCGGTTGGTTACAGACAATTTTTGGGGGCCTTCGTCTGACACTGCCTTGTATAGAGGCCTTGATGGCAGGGAGTTTGACCACAAGTGATATACTGGGCCGTAAACACTACCTTCTGCAGCGCCTTGTAGACGGATGCCGAGCAGTTGCCAAACCAAGCGGTGATGGAGCCAGTCAAGATGCTCTTGATGGGACCTGAAGGCCCATGCAGCTGTACAACAACCCCTTCAACCTCTATCTCCCTCTGTTGACACTGTAGTTGAAGGTTATAACCTTTGGGAGAATAAGATATTTCATGGATTATAAAATGTTCAGTGACTGTTGTTGTGATTTGGTTTGTTGACTTTTTCAATCAGTCATCTTGACTACCCAGGTCCAAAATGACAAGGTATCTATTTGATCCACAGTAAGATCCACAGTAAGACATAGTGTGTAACCATTATCTATTAAACTTCACTGTAAACCGTTTACCCTACTAGATAGATAAGTATATGAGAGTGAGTACATTTTTAAACACAGCCTCATTTAGAGTGAGCCTTCTGTAGAGTTTGAGGGGGAAGTTTGTCAGGGCTCGTTGCTGTAAAGCGACTGGACCCACTGCTCTGGCTAAGGCCATCTCTGCCCAGGGGATGAAAGCCGCCCACTCACCCGGCCGGTCCTGGCAATAGGACCGCAGAAACCTATGGATACCCACATCCTGGTTAACTCTCTCCATCTCCGGGTGAAAACCTGAGGTGAGGCTGACTGAGACCCCCAGGCATTCCATAAACGCCCTCCAGACTCTAGACGTGAACTGGGGACCCCAATCAGAAACTGGGGACCCCGTAGTGCCGGAAGACGTTGGTGAACAGGGCCTCCCCAGTCTGTAGAGCCTTAGGGAGACCGGGCAAAGGAAGGAGACAGCAGGAAAACCGATCCACAACAACCAGGATCGTGGTGTTTCCTTGTGACGGAGGAAGATCCTTCACGAAATCCACTGATAGGTGTGACCACGGCCATTGTGGAACGGGTAGGGGTTGTAATTTCCCTCTGGGCAGGTGTCTAGGTGCCTTGCACTGGGCGCACACCGAGCAGGAGAAAACATAAACCCTCATGTCCTTAGCTAAAGTGGGCCACCAGTACTTCCCAATAAGACCGCACGCTGTCCGACCGATGCCAGGATGACCAGAGGAGGGTGACGTGTGTGCCCAACAGATCAAACGATCGCGAACAGATGGAACCTACAGATCCCCAACTGGACACTGGTTGGGAGTGGGCTCTGTACGTAATGCCCGCTCAATGTCCGCGTCCACCTCCCATACCACCGGTGCCACCAGGCAAGAAGCCGGAAGTATGGGAGTGGGATCCGTGGACCGCTCCTCTGTGTCATACAGTTGGCAGAGTGCATCTGCCTTAGCGTTTTGCGAACCTGGT
This sequence comes from Oncorhynchus masou masou, assembly GCF_036934945.1. NCBI lineage: Eukaryota > Metazoa > Chordata > Actinopteri > Salmoniformes > Salmonidae > Oncorhynchus > Oncorhynchus masou. The sequence goes on from NC_088222.1 coordinate 15,364,215, forward strand.
CTGTAAGAAAGGGTTAAAACAAAATGGGTGAAAAACATGGCCCACCTTGCCTGGCGAGGGTTCAGTCTCCTCGCCGCCCGGATGTACTCCAGATTGCGGTGGTCAGTCCAAATGAGGAAAGGGGGTTTAGCGCCCTCAAGCCAATGCCTCCATGCCTTAAGAGCCTTGACAACAGCCAACAGGTCCTGGTCCCCCACATCATAGTTTCGCTCCTATCCCAGCCCCGGACGCATCCACCTCTACTGTAAATGCCATGGAAGAATCAGGATGAGCCAGCATGGGAGCCAAGGTAAACAGAGCCTTTAGGTGACCAAAAGCCCTGTCCGCCCCAGCTGACCACTGCAGTCACACTGGTCCCCTCTTCAGCAAGGAGGTAATGGGAGCCGCTACCTGACCAAAGCCGGGGATAAACTTCAGGTAGTAGTTGGCAATACCTAAGAACCGCTGCACCTCCTTTACCGTGGTTGGAGTTGGCCAATTACACATGGCTGAAATGCTGTCATTTTCCATCTCCACCCCTGACAGGCGGTACCCTAGGAATGAGACGGACTGTTGGAAGAACAGACATTTCTCAGCCTTGATGTACAGGTCATGCTCCAACAGTCGACCAAGCACCTTGCGCACCAGGGACACGTGCTCGGCGCGTGTAGCGGAGTATATCAGAATGTCATCTATATACACCACTACATCCTGCCGTGCAGGTCCTTGAAAATCTTGTCTACAAAGGATTGGAAGACTGATGGAGCATTCATCAACCCGTATGGCATGACGAGGTACTCATAGTGCCCATAGGTGGTACTAAATGCCGTCTTCCACTCACCGCCCTCCCGGATACGCACCAAGTTGTAAGCGCTCCTGAGATCCAATTTTGTGAAGAAGCGCGCCCCGTGTAATGACTCTGTCACACTGGCTATGAGGGGAAGACATGGCGGAGACCTGGTTTGGACTTTACACCATAATCGCACCTATGGAAACACCTACACATCCCCCTGAGCACTGATGGGACCATCCCTTAAGAGCCCTCTATTGCCACGAAAAAGTGGGGTCATGGTAGGCCAACCAGGGAAGCCCCAACACCACAGGAAAATCAATCAGAAATAGACTAAATCTCTCTTCATGACACTCCTGCGTTATCATACATAGTGGAGCTGTGACCTCCCTAATCAGCCCCGCCCCTTTTTATTCATTTTATTTTACCAGGCAAGTCAGTTAAGAACAAATTCTTATTTTCAATGACGTCCTAGGAACCGTGGGTTAACTGCCTGTTCGGGGCAGAATGACAGATTTGTACCTTATCAGCTCAGGGGTTTGAACTTGCAACCTTCCGGTTACTAGTCCAACGCTCTAACCACTAGGCTACCCTGGGGGGCATTTGACCCCAAAGGATGACTATCTAAGGCATGTACAGGGCAGGGCACATCAATAGGAACAATAGGGATCCCTAATCTAAGTGCAAATGACCGGTCAATAAAGTTCCCAGCTGCGCCTGAATCTACTAGCGCCTAATGCTGGGAATGCGGGGAAAACTCAGGAAATGCTATACATACACACGTGCCCAACAGGAAGCTCTGGTTGAGTCGGGTGCATACTCACCTGGGATGATCCACCAGTGCCCTGCCTGCTGCACCGACCAGCAGTGTGCCCTCTGCGGCCACATGTGTTGCAGGAAACTGCCCCCCCTCCGGTCACCCTCAGAGCAGCACCTCCGAGCTCCTCCGGGCTCCATAGGCACTGAAAGTAAAGGGGCTGAATAATTTTGCACGCCCAATTTTTCAGTTTTTGATTTGTTAAAAATTTTGAAATATCCAATACATGTCGTTCCACTTCATGATTGTGTCCCACTTGTTGTTGATTCTTCACAAAAAAATACAGTTTTATATCTTTATTTTTGAAGCCTGAAATGTGGCAAAAGGTCGCAAAGTTCAAGGGGGCCGAATACTTTCGCAAGGCACTGTAAATGCACAACACAACACTACACTACACAACACTACCAACACATCACTAAACAACACTACACAACAAAACACAACACTACACAACAAAACACAACACAACAATACAGAATAAAACACTACACAACAGAGACCAGCTGGAACAGGGAAGGAATATAAAGCAGAATAAATGCAAAAAGAGACAAGGTAGAAAGCAGTACAGCGCTTTAGAACAGCTGCCAAGCCAAACGACTAATTTACTGTAGGCAATAAGCTAACTAACTAATAGCAAAACTAGCGCCTCTACACTGCATGAGCCTAATGTCGGCTTAATTTTTCCATAATGAAGAACTCCTTCAAATGTTTGTACTTGAGAATGTTACAGCAGCACACTGAATGAGTCTAACTGTTTTACCATTGTTGATTTACTTCACATGATTTCACGTTTCATGTGTGAGAAGGCCTTACATCGGAAACAATTGAATTCATCACACACAAAGGAGTTAAACCCAATCATATCATATTTTGTCTATTTACAGCACACTGAATAAGGAAGGTTCCAATAAAATGTTTTGCATGGAGGAAACAGACGTCTCATTTGCATTTTGGCACTCCAAGCAAGATTATGACTATTTTTACAAAATTACCAGCAGGCTGGATTACTGCTAGATTCGTCAAAGATTGCAAGTACTGTATAGAGTACTGCTCTATTTCATATGAATTTGTATGCTGGGGATGTTGTGGCACCGTGTGGTTCAATTGGTAGAGAATGGTGCTTGCAATGCTACAGTAGGGTTGTGAGTTTGATTTCCATGGGGCTCAAATATGAGAAAAGAAAATGTATGCACTCACTACTGTAAGTTGCTCTCGTTAAGAGCATCCGCTAAATGCACGTTTTGTCCACATAGCAGAGCTGAACAGCTTATGTAACGCATAACTATGTTCTATTGAATGAGATTGTGATGCAGGAAACTACAAACAAATCCTGAGTAAATGTTTTCTGAATGAGTATGAATATTCAATTTCATATGCAAACTGTTCCCAAGTTTACATTTAGAAAACTTGTGTGAAATGTAAATGAGTATAGAGATTACTGTAGCCAGGCACACAAAATGAAGATCAAAGACATTTGGATGTATACATATGCATTAGCTACTGTATGCTCCCAGAGATATCTCCATGCTATTTTAGAGATGTGCTGTCTTTGTTGTCCAACTTCTTTTAAAGAACAAAACCGTTTTTCCTTCCATTCTATTGCGTTTAATGACTGAAACCACTCTATACTCCTTGTTACGAAAACCACATAGCCTCAATTCCTAGCACCCCTGGAACTAAAGGTGCGCTTATATCGAACACTATAACCCTCCATCTTGCCCACTCTTATACACAGAGCACTTTACTCATTCACATTCTCCTGGCATCTCTCTTTTATAGTGCTCTTTTCAACATCTCTGTTCTGTGGGATAGGGAGTTACCATGGGAAATGGACATTTGAAAGCGAAAAACAACAACGGTGATGCCTCAACAAAGGCAGCTCAGCGGGTAGGCAGTGTTACTGGACTCACTTCTGTGAAATGTAATTCCACCGGTGACTCTTTGACGCTGACTGTGTGAGTAGGAATCATCTCCATTAACGTTTGTATGAGTGCATTGCAATTATACACTGTGATGCATTCACAGTGTGTCTTACGGCATGCAAATAGAAACAGATATCAATAGAGAGATTGGACACTGCTGGTTTTACAAATGAGCCTTAATGTTTGAATCACTTTAGCATTTGCAGTAGCGATTCATTAGAACATAATCAACTACGGGCAAACAATTATGAACGCTTTCGCAAATATTGGTAGCAACACAACAACACAATACCCAAAAGGCCGAGACCCAATATCTTTGAAATTTCCTGGACATTGTCAACACAGGAGACTAGTATAGGTTTGGATTTTATCTGGGGTGAGAAATAGAAAATTAAATGTGTATTGAGCTGTAAATAAGCTGTAAATAAATAAGTCTACACTTGAGTAGAGTGGTTTTCCCAAGACAGCTACAATATGTTGCTGGAAAAATCAAACCTTTTGGGTTACCCAACTTTAGAAATAGTGTGTACGTCCAAAATGGTACCCTCTTCCCTATAATGCACTACTAACAGGCTCTGGTCAGAAGTAGTGCACTATGTAGGGAAGAGGGTGCCATTTTGGATGCAACCATGGGGAAACAAGGGGTTCACTCAAAAGAGTGGAATTTAGGACATTTTCAAGATGCATCTATCTTAACATAGTCCCAAATAAATGGATGGAGCTACATTTCTAAACAAGAGATATAAACATTCATTGCCAAGTAGTGATTTCTCACAAAATAGTAAAAGGAAAGCTTTGTCCTTAAATGTACAAAGCTGGTCAATATAAAGGCTTTTGGGTATTGTGGAGGCACATGTCACTCAACACACAGTGATACGTTTCCATTGACAGAATACAGTCCGTAGTGTGTGCAGCAAATGGCTGGAAACCCTTTGAAGCTCAGGTTCTCCCTGTCAGTCAGTCAGACTCTTGTGTTTAAAAGCCTTTTTACCTGACAGGACATCTGATACGGCCATTAAATAGCCCAGTGGTTCATCTAAGTGTAGTCTGTCAGCGGTGCACTGGGGTGTGATCCTTGTGGTTAGTGCGTGTGCGCATGCTTGTGTGAAATCCGTCTCACGGGTAGTGCCCTCAGTACAAAAGGTCTACAATTCCTTGTTGTCTTTGTCTTAACACAAAATAAAGTATATTTGGGTACAAAAATAAAATCCAAATTAAAACAATAGCAGGGCATAAACAGTCATTATTATTTCTCCTCTCACCATATCGGTTAATAATTAGCTAGTATATAAAAGCGTTATGAGTCAGTGTTACTCCTTTGTGTATTTTGAATTCAAATGTTTCGGATGCAAGCTCTTTTACCCTTTTCACAAATGAGCTGTGGATCATGTGAAGGATATCTCTAAATGGTTCCATGGGTGAAGGAACATGCAATACTACAAATTTCAAATTGCTTTCATGCCAACAAACCAGCGTGTTGTTGTTGTTGTGTCTGTTGGTATAAGGCCTATGTACTGTATGTGTCCTTGGCGGTTGGCTCAAAGGCAGATTCCCACAGCTACAATATAGCCCGCACATCCTCTTCTGGCATACCTTCTACAACAGTATGTACTGGAGGTCTTTCTCCAATGAGGGATGAGCTATGTAGCAGCAAGCCAGTGACTTTAACATGATTACGGGCTTAGGATTGTGTCGAGGCACAGATCTGGGGATGGTACCAAAAAAATGTCTGCAGCATTGAAGGTCCCCAATAACACAGTGGCCTCCATCATTCTTAAATGGAAGAGGTTTGGAACCACCAACGCTCTTCCTAGAGCTGGCCGCCCGTCCAATCTGAGCAATCAGGGGAGAAGGGCCTTGGTCAGGGAGGTGACCAAGAACCCAATGGTCACTCTGACAGAGCTCCAGAGTTCCTCTATGCACTGTATGTGGCAGGTTGCTTGGCCACCACTCAGTAGGCCCCCTGTGGATGCCTTTCAGAACCCATGCCCTCTAGCGACGAGCAATCCCGTATCCGGGAGCGTAATCATAGCCTCAAGCGCATTACCATAACGCAACGTTTCCTATTCATGAAAATCGCAAATGAAATTAAATAAATATATTCAAACACAAGCTTAGCCTTTTGTTAACAACACTGTCATCTCAGATTTTCAAAATATGCGTTACAGCCAACGCTAGACAAGCATTTGTGTAAGTTTAGCATGGCATAATGCTATGCTAGGCTGTGCTGGCAGCAGGCAACATTTTCACAAAAAAATAAGAAAAGCAACCAAATTAAATAATTTACCTTTGAAGACCTTCAGATGCTTTGACTCAGGAGACTCCCAGTTAGATAGCAAATGTTCCTTTTTTCCAAAAATAATATTTTTGTCGGCGAAATACGTCACGTTTGTTCATCCTGCATGGCTGAGAAATCGACCGAAAATACTTAAACTATAACGCCGAACTTTTTTCAAAATTTGCTCCATAATATCTACAGAAACATGGCAAACGTTGTTTAGGATCCATCCTCAAGGTGTTTTTAACATATGTATTCAATAATATATCCATGGAGGCAGTTGGTTTCTCATAAGAAACGATTGGAAAAATGGCTACCTTAGTATTTTACGCAAGGTTTTCTCCGGGAGACACCATGCGTCCACTCGCCCTATATGGTCTCTTACAGCCATTCTCCAACAGAAATGCCTAAAAAGACATCACAATACTGCAGACACCTTGGGGAAAAAAGCCATATAAGGAGTCATTGGCATAAGGTGGTTTCAAAAAATGCGTCACTTCCTGATTGGATTTTTATCTGGGTTTCGCCTGTAACATCAGTTCTGTGGTACTCACAGACAATATCTTTGCAGTTTTGGAAACGTCAGTGTTTTCTTCCCAAAGCTGTCAATTATATGCATAGTCAAGCATCTTTTCGTGACAAAATAACTTGTTTAAAACGGGAACGTTTTTCATCCAAAAATTAAAACAGCGCCCCCTATATCCAAGAAGTTAAAACCCCACCTGTTTCGTTTTGGTTGTCAGTGGCTCATTTGTTAATGCCCTTTTTCTATTGAGCAACGATTTTTGGTTTCTTATTGGGGAACCTAACAACAGTTATTACCCTATAAATGCAACATGATAACATCTCTCCCACCAGCGGGTTTAGCAGATGAGAGTGATTATGTTGACATTAATGCATTTCTTTTGTGTGATATGAACCCATTGATTCTTGAAGAATATAATGTATTTAAATACCTTGTGAGCTTAGTTCAACTGTTGTACCCCTCAGAATTAAAAATATAAACTTGTTTTACTCCAGTGTTTGTTCCCAAAGTAAATGTAAACAACCACTGTATAGTCTAAAAACATGTTTTTGATATCATGGATGGTCAGTACTTGCATCCATAGCATACTGTAGACTAAGGATTTGAGAGTGGTTGCATTTCTCCAGCCAAATCCCTCAACTTTTTACTGAAACTGTGGCAGGGAGCACACTTTGTTAATTGCTCAATTAAGGATTGGCACTTAAAAATCCTTTAATCAAGTAATAGTGTTATTACATGGTGCAATCCTCTAGTGAGTGACTTACTTTTGTGCCATTAATATCAAGAAAAACTTCTGAAGTGAAGAACAAAATTCATAATATTGCAAACAAAAATAATCATATTGAAAGCAAAACATAAAACCAAAAATATTGATTGCATAGCAAAATATTGGAAATAATTTCCACATGTGAGAACAAATGAATTGTAAGTGAAGGCAATATAGTATATAATATATAATTTTTGGGGGAGATATCATGGTTAAATAAAACGCCTTCCTCTTTCCTGTAATTTTCCCTATCTTTGGTTATGTTACCCTGGCATTTGCTATCGATGCTTTTTTTCTCCAGTTGCAAGTTTTGGAACATCCATTCCAGCAACATAGCATCCTGCATCTCTCTGCTGCTTTTCCTCAACGCAGCTAGAAGTGGTGAAAAATAAACTTGTGATTTTTTGTGTGTTTTTTTTGTAAGAGTGTGTGTGTGTGTGTGTGCGTGTGCCTCAAGTATTGGCAGACTTTGTAAAAAAAACAACAACTGTTAAATGCTAGCATGGGGGGGGGGCATCCTGAATGGCTCAGCTAGCATGTTGGTTTTAGGCTGCAGACCATGCATCATGGCACAGAGCCAATCTTTGACTTGACATTTATTGTTATCTCCAAAGTTTTGGCGTCTTCCAAAAATTGCGGCCACGAATCCACCATATATATGGTTCGAAAGAATAAGATGAAGCTACAGTAACATGGATAACTAATTGAAGCTACTGTAACATGGATAACTTATGAATGATATGTGTTTTTCTACATGTTAATGTACACGGTGAAACCTTTGGTAGGTAGGCTGCTTGGAGGCTTCGGTTTCAATATGGCAAAGCCAAATCAGTCAGTGCCCATGGTTCTCCCACGGGAAGTGAAATGATAGGCTTGCTCATGATCAAGGACGCCGCAAATGACATGTAACTATAAGTTCCTTGAATTTTCTTTCCGTCTGCCTTTCCATTATATGTATAGACACTTGTAGTTTTAGCTAAGGTTACACCTACCAAAGCAGTGGAGTGTGTAGTGAAGCAACACTTGTGGTCAAAACCATTCATCTTGGGGCAAAAGGGGAACGGGTTTGCAAAATGCTATCATATCACATATTTATACGATTTATAATTTGGTCATGCATAAACAAAATGTATACAGACTAGTTAAAAAGTAAGTGACAATTGAAAAATTATTCAATGGATTATGATAATTGTCTAGCAAAAGTTTGTAACAAGTTTGCACCCCTATTTTGATTTGCTCAATGGCACAGGTGGCCTAGTTGACGCCAGGCTGTTTGGCTCATCTCGGTCATGAAGAGGAATAACTGTGCATCTGTTTCTGATGAATAAACAATGTCATGCTGATGGGGTGTAGCATTCAAATAAAACCCAGCCCTGAAACAAAAAGTAGGTTGAAAAGAATGTGTATAATAGAATAGACATTACGTGGATTTGCTACTTCAAGTCCAAATATATCATACTTTGAACTAAACAATTACTTAATTGACGTAAACCTCTAGTGAAGCTCTGTCCATGGTCTTAAATCTCGAAAAAGTACATTTCTACTGGTGTAGGTGTTTAAACCAGTGATTTAAAATAGCTGTCCAATTTTTTATTTTTTTTTTACCTATATTTTACTAGGCTAGTCAGTTAAGAACAAATTCTTATTTTCAATGACGGCCTAGGAACAGTGGGTTAACTGCCTGTTCAGGGGCAGAACGACAGATTTTGTACCTTGTCAGCTCGGGGATTTGAACTTGCAACCTTTCAGTTACTAGTCCAATGCTATTGTAATTAAGTACATTAAAAAGCTGCTTATTTTGAGGAAATAGCAAGCATTATTTTAAGTCCCCCCCCCCAAAATGTATACTTTGGACACAAATACAATTATATGGTGAGTCAACATCATTATTTGGGTATGAGTTAACAGATTATGAGCTTTTAAAAGTGCCATTTTCACCGGACAGTTACTTCAAAACCCATCGTTTTCTCTTGTCGCCACAGGCTAAACAGGTACAGTAAGTGGTTGGCTGGGTAGGTGCTATCCCATGCAAGGCATGTTCATCGTCCGGTTTGTTATTTTGTAAGTATTGTAAAGTTGGGGCCAATATTAATTTATTCGATGATATATCAGTCTCCCTCGCTCCTCACTGCCACCGCTCCTCACTGCCACCGCGACGGCCTACCCTTCTCACAAATAACTATATAGAGTTAAACTAATCATGACACAGGCTAAATGTTAAAAAATGTTAGTTGATAGCAGACAACATTAAGTCCAAGAATTGATAGTTTATTGGTCCTGAAGTCTGTGCTTAATAATGGGCACTTTAAAATATGTGATACTGATCAGAGGCTGGGCTGTAGAGGTGTGTCTATTTCTCTCTCAGCTCTCTCTCAACTGTTCCTCCTCGAGTCGGAACCAGTCGCATGGCGTGAGCAGAGCGCTTCACAGAGCGGACGCACAGGCAGGCAGCACAGAGAGAGGCACACGCGAATTATTTACCAAGCTAGAGGAGGACAGGAATGGTCGCTCTCCTCCGGCAGCATCATTTCGTTTTGAACATGGATTTGAGGACCAGAAGACACATTGGAATGATTTTACAGCTCGCCGTCCTTCTCTGGTGTTCACATGGGGCAATTGGAAAAGGTGAGCACACGCAACAAGATTCCTGCAACTTAAGCGGAGAGGGATGGCGTGGAATTTGCTCTATTGCGTTTATTAAAACAAGTTTTTTTCTCTGCTTTCTATATAATCTGAGTGATTTAATAGAGTGGTTTATTTGTTACTTGCAGTATGGGAATATAAACCTTTAGGCAACTTTTTGTTGACAAATTACCACAGTCAGCGGTGACATTATTGATGTGTATTCGTTTGGGCGTTGAAGTTAATGTGTTATACCTCTTGCGCCGAGTGGTTGAATATGTTTTTCAGAGTATTATTTTGCCTGTTATGGATTAAACAGAGCTTTCCCTTTAGCCATGTGGACACCCGCCATACATGATGATGTTCTGACTTGACAGAAATGCGCAGCAAGCCCATCCAGCGTGTCAAAAGGAAACATGCATTGAGCTGTCAGAGTTTGCAGTGCAGGGAATATCAGTGTCATATATTTTTAGCAGCTGTTATTATTAGGTTATAACCCTGCGGTTAAGTGTAATGGTTATGGTATCAGTGCTTGTCCCCGCAAATATGTATTTGCTACACCAAATGCGACAAATGATACAATTATGCACTTGAAGATACAGTATTATAAAGAGTAGCCTATTAGAAGCTTGGCCACTGCGTATATAGTCGATCATAGGTTGCATTAACCAACGTTCAAAAGGACAATGCATGTGTTCTTTTCTTAATTTCCCACATACTGCGTAATCTCCTGAACAAGCTTATTTTCAACGGGGTCCCATGGAATGGTATGCGTGTGTGTACATATATATATATATATACATATACATGTGTGTGTGTGTGTGTGTGTGTGTGTGTGTGTGTGTGTGTGTGTGTGTGTGTGTGTGTGTGTGTGTGTGTGTGTGTGTGTGTGTGCGTGTCCGTGTGTGTGTGTTTGTATGTGCGTGAGCGTGTGTGTGTGTACAACATGAAGAGAGAGACAGAAGTGTATATATAGAGAGAGCCAGAGAGGAAGAGGCTGAAAGAGAGAGCGAGAGGTAGAGAGGTAGAGAGAGAGAGAGAGAGTTGTATAGGTAGAGAGAGGTAGAGAGAAGCATTTTAATATATTTTTATTTAACCTTTATTTAACTAGGCAAGTGATTTAAGAACACATTTGTATTTACAATGAATGCTTCCCAAAAGGCAAAAGGCCTGCGGGGATGGGGGCTGGGATTAAAAATAAAAATAAATAAAATAAAATATAGGACACAACACACATCATGACAAGAGTGACAACACAACATTACATAAAGAGAGACCTAAGACAACAACATAGCATGGCAGCAACACATGACAACGCAACATGGTAGCAACACAACATGACAACAAAATGGTAGCAACACAACATGGCAGCAGCACAACATGGTAGCAGCACAAAACATTGTACAAACATTATTGGGCACAGACAACAGCACAATGGGCAAGAAGGTAGACACAACAATACATCATGCAAAGCAGCCACAACTGTAAGAGTAAGAGTAAGAGTGTCCATGATTTAGTCTTTGAATGAAGAGATTGAGATAAAACTGTCCTGTGTTTGTTGCAGCTTGTTCCAGTCGCTAGCTGCAGCGAACTGAAAAGATGGGTGACCTGCAGCTTTGATATGTGCTGAGAGAAAGACAGTGTACCGTCTAGCCATACTCCCAAGTACTTATATGAGGTGACTACCTCAAGCTCTAAACCCTCAGAGGTAGTAATCACACCTGTGGGGAGAGGGGAATTCTTCTTACCAAACCATATGACCTATGTTTTGGAGGTGTTCAGAACAAAGTTAAGGGCAGAGAAAGCTTGTTGGACACAAATAAAGCTTTGTTGTGAGTGTTTAACACAAAATCCAGGGAGGGGCCAGCTGAGTATAAGACTGTATCATCTGCATATAAATGGATGAGAAAGCTTCCTACTGGCTGAGCTATGTTGTAGATGTAAATTGAAAAGAGCGTGGGGCCTAGGATCGAGCCTCGAGGTACACCCTTGGTGACAGGTAGTGGCTGAGATAGCAGATGTTCTGACATAATACACTGTGCTCTTTGAGAGAGATAGTTAGCGAACCAGGCCAAAGACCCCTCAGAGACCTCAATACTCCTTAGCCGGCCCACAAGAATGGAATGGTCTACTGTATCAAAAGCTTTGGCCAAGTCAATAAAAATAGCAGCACAACATTGCTTAGAATCAAGGGCAATGGTGACATCACTGAGGACCTTTTAGAGAGTCATAGAGGTAGAGAGAGATAGAGGTAGAGAGAGAGACAGAGGGGAAGAGACAGAAAGGAAGATACAGAGAGGAAGAGACAGAGGTAGAGCGAGAGAGAGTCAGAGAGGTAGAGAGAGGTAGAGGTAGAGAGAGAGAGAGAGAGATAAAGCGGCAGAGGGAGAGAGAGAAAGATGTAGGGAGAGAGAGCGAGAGAGACAGAGGGAGAGAGAAAGACATAGAGATAGAGACAGAGGTAGAGAGAGAGAAAGATAAACATAGATATAGAGATAGAGAGAGGGAGGTATAGAGGAGATGGACCCACTGGTTTCCCTCTAGGTTATAGAGAGCTGGTAGTCCCATCCACCAAACTACCATGTGTGAAACAGGGAATAGACTCTTGGGGTATTTTAATGTGGTATACAGCACACCTAACTCACTCACTTTTACATTTGGCTAGAAATTCAAAAGGAAATTATTTCAACACAGAAAAATGTCATCCTGCGTGCTACCTATATCTCCCCCACTGGAATCCCCATACTTTAATGAAGACAGCTTCCCCATCCTGGAGGGGGAAATCAACCATTTCCAGGCCCAGGGACATGTACTAGTCTGTGGCTACCTACATGCCAGAACTGGACAAGAACCTGACACCCTCAGCACACAGGGGGACAAACACCTACCTGGAGGTGACAGAATTCCCTCCCCCATATGCCCCCCTAACTATGACAATATAACCAACAAAACTGCTCACAATTCCTGCAGCTCTGTCACATGCTGCATATGTACAGTCGTGGTCAAAAGTTTTGAGAATGACAGAAATATTAATTTTCACAAAGTCTGCTGCCTCAGTGTCTTTAGATATTTTTGTCAGATGTTACTATGGAATACTGACGTATAATTACAAGCGTTTCATAAGTGTCAAAGGCTTTTATCGACAATTACATGAAGTTGATGCAAAGAGTCAATATTTGCAGTGTTGACCCTTCTTTTTCAAGACCTCTGCAATCCGCCCTGGCATGCTGTTAATTAACTTCTGGGCCACAACCAGACTGATGGCAGCCCATTCTTGCATAATCAATGCTTGGAGTTTGTCAGAATTTGTGGATTTTTTTGTGGGGTTTTGTTTGTCCACCCGCCTCTTGAGGATTGACCACAAATTCTCAATGGGATTAAGATCTGGGGAGTTTCCTGGCTATGGACCCAAAATATCAATGTTTTTTTCCCCGAGCAACTTAGTTATCACTTTTGCCTTTTGGCAAGGTGCTCCATCATGCTGGAAAAGGTATTGTTTGTCACCAAACTTCTCCTGGATGGTTGGGAGAAGTTGCTCTCGGAGGATGTGTTGGTACCATTCATTATTCATGGCTGTGTTCTTAGGCAAAATTGTGAGTGAGCCCACTCCCTTGCCTGAGAAGCAACCCCACACATGAATGGTCACAGGATGCTTTACTGTTGGCATGACACAGGACTGATGGTAGCGCTCACCTTGTCTTCTCCGGACAAGCTTTTTTCCTGATGCCCCAAACAATCGGAAAGGGGATTCATCAGAGAAAATGACTTTACCCCAGTCGTCAGCAATCCAATCCCTGTACCTTTTGCAGAATATCAGTCTGTCCCTGATGTTTTTCGGGGAGAGAAGTGGCTTCTTTGCTGCCCTTCTTGACACCAGACCATCCTGCAAAAGTCTTCACATCACTGTGCATGCAGATGCACTCACACCTGCCTGCTGCCATTCCTGAGCAAGCTCTGTACTGGTGGTGTCCTGATCCTGCAGTTGAATCAACTTTAGGAGGCGGTCCTGGCGCTTGCTGGACTTTCTTGGGCGCCCTGAAGTCTTCTTCACCACAATTGAACCGCTCTCCTTGAAGTTCTTGATGATCCGATAAATTGTTGATTTAGGTACAATCTTACTGGCAGCAATATCCTTGCCTGTGAAGCCCTTTTTGTGCAAAGCAATGATGAATGTCACGTGTTTCCTTGCAGGTAACCATTGTTGACAGTGGAAGAACAATGATTCCAAGTACCACCCTCCTTTTTAAGCTTCCAGTCTGTTATTCAAACTCAATCAGCATGACAGAGTGATCTCCAGCCGTGTTCTTGTCAACACTCACACCTGTGTTAACGAGAGAATCACTGACATGATGTCAGCTGGTCCTTTTGTGGCAGGGCTGAAATGCAGGGGAAATGTTTTTTGGAGATTCAGTTCATTTGCATGGCAAAGAGGGACTTTGCAATTAATTGCAATTCATCTGATCACTCTTCATAACATTCTGGAGTATATGCAAATTGCCAGAATTTAAACTGAGGCAGCAGACTTTGTGAAAATTAATATTTGTGTCGTTCTCAAAACTTTTGGCCACGACTGTATATATATATGTTTACTGCTCCAGGGATATAATTAGTTTATATTATATTATATTATATATATTATATATTATTTACTATTAATATATATTTTTCCCTCTTTATGCAATACACACTGCAGAGAACACTGGAAGAAGAATTATCACTAAATTATCAGTGAATTATTGTAATGTGTGTCAATTAATCCCATAAGGGATGGGTTGCCAACTGGCAATTTTACACGAAAACAAAATGTAATTTGTCATTCATTCAATAGCTTTCTTTTTAATATTTAACACAAGGAGAGAGGACAGGAGAACGCCTATGTGTTACGGTTTTCTTGTGTCGAAAGAGAGGAGGACCAAACTGCAGCGTGGTTATTTCGATACATCTTTAATTAAAGATAAACACGAACAATACAAAACACTAAACGTATCGTGACAAACCGAAACAGCCCTATCTGGTGCAAACAAACACAGAGACAGGAACAATCACCCACAAAACACTCAAAGAATATGCTGCCAAAATATGGTTCCCAATCAGAGACAACGATAAACACCTGCCTCTGATTGAGAACCACTCCAGGCAACCATATACTTTTATGGACAACCCCACTAACCACAATCCCATAACCTACAAAAAAACCTAGATAAAACACACTACATAAATAACCCATGTCACACCCTGGCCTGACCAAAATAATAAAGAAAACACAAAATACTAAGACCAGGGCGTGACACTATGGTTGATTTCACCCCCAAGAGTCAGGGTCAGAAGTTATAAATCTGGAAGGAACAAGAGTTGCTTCCAGCATTCTAGTGTTCTTAGGAGCCACTATAAATAAATGACGCTCTTGTTTAGAGGAGCAGAACACTGCAACATGATTGGATGAGAGAGGACAGTGTGTTCAGTTCAGATAAATCACCATATCGGATCAGTAACAAAGCATTATTGTACACTTGTTCATGTGACATTTCTCCATGGTAGGCTTTGAGTGGACTCCTACTATAGCTCATCTCTTGTCAGTAGTACTGTAGATTACTTTATCACTGACCTCAACCTATAGTCTCTCAGAGCGTTCACAGTCAGCCCAATGACACCCTTATCAGATCACAGCATAATAACAGTCTCCTTGAACAGAGCAATTCTCAATCATGAGGCATCAAAGCCAAAGGAACTGAATAATATTAAGAAATGCGATAGATGGAAGGAAAGTAGTGTGGAAACCTACCAAAAAACAATTATGCACAACAAATTCAATCCCATTTTAGACAACTTCCTGGACAAAACATGGTAAGAGTGAAGGTGTAAACTTGGCAGTAGAAAACCTAAACAGTATATTTGACCGCTCAGCTTCCCTAGCTAATCTAAAAATTTCAAACAGAAAACCGAAGAAAATGAACAACAATGACAAATGGTTTGATGAAGAATGCAAAAAGCCTATGAAAGAAATTTAGAAACTTATCCAACCAAAAACATGAAGACCCAGAAAACTTGAGTCTACGCCTTCACTATGGTGAATTACTAAAACAATACAGAAATGCACTATGGAAAAAGAAGAAACAGCACGTCAGAAATCCGCTCAATGTAATTGAAGAATCCATAGACTCTAACTACTTCTGGGAACATTGGAAAACACCAAACAAACAACAACACCAAGAGTTATCTATCCAAAATGGAAATGTGTGGGTAAACCACTTCCCCAATCTTTTTGGCCCTATACAAAGTTCAAACAGCAAAAACATATACATGATCAAATACAAATCTTAGAATCATCTATTAAAGAATACCAGCACCCACTGGATTCTCCAATTACATTGAATGAACTACAGAACAAAATACAAAACCCTTCAACCCCAAAATGCATGTGGTGTTGATGGTATCCTCAATGAAATTATAAAATATGCAGACCACAAATTGCAATTGGCTATACTTAAAAACTTTAACATCATCCTTAGCTCTGGCATCGTCCCCAATATTTAGAACCAAGGACTGATCACCCCAATCCACAGAAGTGAAGACAAATTTGAATAAAAAAACTACCGTGGGATATGCTTCAACAGCAACCTTGGGAAAATCCTCTGCATTATCATTAACAGCAGACTCATACATTTCCTCAGTGAAAACAATGTACTGAGCAAATGTCAAATTGGCTTTTTACTAAATTACCATACGACAGACCACGTATTCACCCTGCACACCCTAACTGACAAAAAAAAAGAAAAATGAGGATCTGCTATACAAATCGATGGAAAGTGGTGTTGGGGGAAAAACATACAACATTATAAAATCCATGAACACAAACAACAAAAGTGCTGTTAAAATTCTTAAAAAAACAGCATTTTTTCCAAAGGTCCGTGGGGTGCGACAGGGATGCAACTTAAGCCCCACCCTCTTCAACATATTTAGTTGAAGTCTGAAGTTTACATACACCTTAGCCAAATACATTTAAACTCAGTTTTTCACAATTCCTGACATTTAATCATGGTAAAAACTCCCTGTCTTAGGTCATTTAGGATCACCACTATATTTTAAGAATGTGAAATGTCAGAATAATAGTAGAAAGAATGATTTATTTAAACTTTTATTTCTTTCATCACATTCCCAGTGGGTCAGAAGTTTACATACACTCAATTAGTATTTGGTAGCATTGCCTTTAAATTGTTTAACTTGGGTGAAATGTTTTGCGTAGCCTTCCACAAGCTTCCCACGATACGTTTGGCCCATTCCTCCTGACAGAGCTGGTGTAACTGAGTCAGGTTTGTAGGCATTCATGGTTGGGATGATGTTCTTCGGCTTGCAAGCCTCCCCATTTCTCCTCCAAACATAACGATGGTCATCATGGCCAAACAGTTCTATTTTTGAGTCATCAGACCAGAGGACATTTCTCCATGTGCAGTTACAAACCATAGTCTGGCTTTTTAATGGCAGTTTTGGAGCAGTGGCTTCTTCCTTGCTGAGCGGCCTTTCAGGTTATGTCGATATAGGACTCGTTTTACTGTGAATATAGATACTTTTGTACCTGTTTCCTTCAGTATCGTCACAAGGTCCTTTGCTGTTGTTCTGGAATTGATTTGCATGTTTCACACCAAAGTACGTTCATCTTGTAACGGCGTTCTTCGTTTGTTGCAAGAGAGTCGGACCGAAATGCAGCGTGGTGGTTACTCATGATCTTTAATGAAGAATCGCGATACATGAAATAACTATTACAAAATACAAAATACAAACAGAACGTGAAATCTAATTACAGCCTATCTGGTGAAACTACACAGAGACAGGAACAATCACCCACAAAATACACAGTGAAACCCAGGCTACCTAAATACGGTTCCCCATCAGAGACAACAAGAATCACCTGACTCTGATTGAGAACCGCCTCAGGCAGCCAAACCTAAACTAAACACACCCCTAATCAACCACAATCCCAATGCCTACAAAAACCCCAATACCACAACACAATAACATAAACCCATGTCACACCCTGGCCTGACCAACTAATTAACTAAAACACAAAATACTATACCAAGGCATGATAGAACCCCCCCCCCCCTAAGGTGCGGACTCCCGGACGCACCTCAAAACCATAGGGAAGGTCCGGGTGGGCGTCTGTCCATGGTGGCGGTTCCGGCTCGGGACGTGGACCCCACTCCATTAATGTCATAGTTCCTCCCCTACGCGTCCTGGGATAATCCACCCTCGCCGCCGACCATGGCCTAGTTGTCCTCACCCAGAACCCCACTGGACTGAGGGGTAGCTCGAGACAGAGGGGCAGCTCGGGACAGAAGGGCAGCTCGAGACAGAGGGGCAGCTTGGGACAGAGGGGCAGCTCGGGACAGAGGGGCAGCTTGGAACAGAGGAAGCCCAGCACTGAGAGGAAGCCCAGCACTGAGAGGAAGCCCAGCACTGTGAGGAAGCCCAACCAGGCAGTTGAATCCGGCAGATCCTGGCTGGCTGGCAGTTCTGGCAGATCCTGGCTGACTGGCGGATCTGGCAGAGTCTGGTCGACTGGCAGATCTGGAAGAGTCTGGTCGACTGGCAGATCTGGAAGGGTCTGGTCGACTGGCAGATCTGGAAGAGTCTGGTCGACTGGCAGATCTGGAAGGGTCTGGTCGACTGGCAGATCTGGAAGAGTCTGGTCGACTGGCAGATCTGGAAGAGTCTGGCTGACTGGCGGATCTGGAAGAGTCTGGCTGACTGGCAGATCTGGAAGAGTCTGGCTGACTGGCAGATCTGGAAGAGTCTGGCTGACTGGCAGATCTGGAAGAGTCTGGTTGACTGGCAGATCTGGAAGAGTCTGGCTGACTGACGGATCTGGAAGACTCTGGCTGACTGGCGGATCTGGAAGAGTCTGGCTGACTGGCGGATCTGGAAGAGTCTGGCTGACTTGCGGATCTGGAAGAGTCTGGCTGACTGGCGGATCTGGGATCTGGGAATCTGGAGTCTGGCTGACTGGCGGATCTGAGTCTGCTGACTGGCGGATCTGGAAGAGTCTGGCTGACTGGCGGATCTGGAAGAGTCTGGCTGACTGGCGGATCTGGAAGATTCTGGCTGACTGGCAGATCTGGAAGAGTCTGGGTGACTGGCAG
This sequence comes from Oncorhynchus masou masou, assembly GCF_036934945.1. Lineage (NCBI taxonomy): Eukaryota > Metazoa > Chordata > Actinopteri > Salmoniformes > Salmonidae > Oncorhynchus > Oncorhynchus masou. The sequence goes on from NC_088222.1 coordinate 15,383,052, forward strand.
ATCTGGAAGAGTCTGGCTGACTGGCGGATCCTGGCAGACTGACGGCTCTGGCTGCTTCATGCTGACTGGCAGCTCTGGCGGCTTCTTGCAAACTGGCAGCTCCTTGCAGACTGGCAGCTCCTTGCAGACTGGCAGCTCCTTGCAGACTGGCAGCTCCATGCAGACTGGCAGCTCCATGCAGACTGGCAGCTCCTTGCAGACTGGCAGCTCCTTGCAGACTGGCAGCTCCATGCAGACTGGCAGCTCCATGCAGATTGGCAGCTCCTTGCAGACTGGCAGCTCCTTGCAGACTGGCAGCTCCATGCAGACTGGCAGCTCCATGCTTTTCGACTCCATTCTCCTATAGCCCTCTTCGCACTGCTCCAGCGAATCCCAGGCGGGCTCCGGTACTCTCTCTGGGTCGGCCGCCCACCTGTCTATTTCTTCCCACGTCGTATACTCCAAGCCTCTGCTGTCCATAACGTCCTCCCTTCGCTGCTCCAGCTGCCTGTTCCCACGCCACTCGGTCCGTGTGAGGTGGGTGATTCTGTTACGGCGTTCTTCGTTTGTTGCAAGAGAGTCGGACCGAAATGCAGCGTGGTGGTTATTCATGATCTTTAATGAAGGATCGCGATACATGAAATAACTATTACAAAATACAAAACAACAAACGGAACGTGAAATCTAATTACAGCCTATCTGGTGAAACTACACAGAGACAGGAACAATCACCCACGAAATACACATTGAAACCCAGGCTACCTAAATACGGTTCCCCATCAGAGACAACAAGAATCACCTGACTCTGATTGAGAACTGCCTCAGGCAGCCAAACCTAAACTAAACACACCCCTAATCAACCACAATCCCAATGCCTACAAAAACCCCAACACCACAACACAATAACATAAACCCATGTCACACCCTGGCCTGACCAACTAATTTACTAAAACACAAAATACTAAGACCAAGGCGTGACACATCTCTAGGAGACAGAACACGTCTCCTTCCTATGACGGCTGAGTGGTCCCATGGTGTTTATACTTGCGTACTATTGTTTGTACAGATGAACGATGTACATTCAGGCATTTGGAAATTCCTCCAAAGGATGAATCAGACTTGTGGAGGTCTACAATTTTATTTCACAATTAGACCCAACCAAGTCACAAGAAAACAAAAAGATAATTACTTGTCACATTGGAAATAATTCATAAAAAACTGTGCAAACTAGAATGATTTTTGACACTAAACAGAGAGTACACAGTAGCAGAATACCTGACCACTGTCACTGACCCAAACTTATGAAAAGCATTGACTATGTACACACTCAGTGAACATAGCCTTGCTATTGAGAAAGGCCGCCATAGGCAGACCTGGCTCTCATGAGCAGGCTTTGTGCGCACTGTGCACAAAAATAAGTGGAAACTGAGCTGCACTTCCTAATCTCCTGCCAAATGTATGACCATATTAGAGACACATATTTCCCCCAGATTACACAGATCCACAAAGAATTTGAAAACAAACCAAATTTTGGTAAACTCCCATATCTATTGGGTGAAAAACCACAGTGTGCCATCACAGCAACAAGATTTATGACCTGTTGCCAAAAGAAAAGGGCAACCAGTGAAGAGCAAACACCATTGTAAATACAACCCATATTTTGTAGTATTTGCACATAATAGGACATTTGAAATATCTTTATTATTTTGGAACATTTGTGAGTGTAATGTTTACTGTTATTTTGTTTTGTTTATTTCACCTTTGTCTATTATCTACTTCACTTGCTTTTGCAATGATAACATATGTTTCTCATGTCAATAAAGCCCTTAAATTGAATTGAAATTGAATTGAATTGAGAGAGAGAGTGAGACATAAAGAGAGAGATGAGAGAGAAAGAAAGATACAGATGTAGAGAGAGAAAGAGAAACAGAAGTAGAAAGAGAGAATGAGTGAGAGAGCTAGCGAGAGAGAGAAAGAAAGATATGGAGGTAGAGAGAGAAAGAGAGACAGAGGTAGAAAGAGAGAGAGGGGGAGAGATACATAAAAGTGGAAAGAGAGAGATGTAGGGAGAGAGATATATAGAAAGCTACAGATAAGCAGAGAGAGAGAGAGAGAGAGAGCTACAGATAAGCAGAGAGAGAGAGCTACAGATAAGCATTGAGAGAGAGAAGGGTATGGTGGTTGGTAATGAGATACATATGTATTGTAATTTGAGCAGATGGCTGTACATTTTGCAAGCCCCTGGCCCTCCACTCCTCCACTGCTTTACTGCTTGCAGGGGTGGACTGGGACCAGAAATCAGCCCTGGCATTTATAACATCGGCCCATTTTTTCATTGATGCCCCTGGCTGCTTGCCATTCTGAGTGCATCCCTGAGTCAGAGTCATTTGCATCCCAAAAGGCACCCTATTCCCTATATAATGTGCACTACTTTTGACCAGGGCTCATAGGACTCCGGTCAAGAGTAATGCATTATATAGGAAACAAGGTGCCGTTCGGGGATACGGTTAGAGCCACAGTGTCACAGACCCTGCCTGATTCTCTCTATCCAGACACACACACACACACACACACACACACACACACACACACACACACACACACACACACACACACACACACACACACACACACACACACACACACACACACACACACACACACACACACACACAGACCATCACTGTCAGGGTGAACAACTGTGACATAAATACATATACAGCACATTTAAAGAGAAGACAATGGCCGTCCTGTTTCAGACGCTTTGTCAAGGGACGTTTTCCAGTTTTTTTATTGTCACATTTACAAGATAGGTGTAGTGAAATGTGTTACTTTACGGCCTCCCGGGTGGCGCAGTGGTCTAAGGCACTGCATCACATTGCTTGCTGTGCCACCAGAGACTCTGGGTTCGAGCCCAGGCTCTGTCACAGCCGGCAGCGACTTGGGGCGACACACAATTGGCCTAGCGTCGTCCACGTTAGGAGGGTTTTGCCAGTAGGGATATCCTTGTCTCATAGTGACTCCAGTGGCGGGTCGGGCACAGTGCACACTGACCAGGTCGCTAGGTGTACGGTGTTTCCTCCGACAGTGGCTGGCTTCCGGGTTGGATGCGCGCTATGTTAAGAAGCAGTGCGGCTTGGTTGGGTTGTGTTTCTTAGGACGCATGGCTCTCGACCTTCGTCTCTCCTGAGCCTGTTGTGGCGATGAGACTAAACAGTCTCATTGGAGAATATTCTTTTAAATGGTCAGCCATAGTGGTACCGCACCTCTGGAGCAAATTAGGGTTAACTGCCACATCAACAGATGTTTCACCTTGTCGGCTCAGGTATTCAAACCAGTGACCTTTCAATTACTGGCCCAATGCTCTAAACGCTAGGCTACCTGCCACCTACTATTCATAATGTATATGTTACCAAATGACAGCAAACCAACGGATATATATTTTAAAATCTACAGATGCTGCCTAGCTGACTTGAGTTGTTTTTCACCCAGAGATGTAAACATTTTTGTTTTTACTTGATGTGATTGCCATAGAAAATTATACAATTTCAATACTTTGATTTAAGCCTATTAAGAAGTCAAACCTCAATTACATAACTGCATTTTTCTATTCTAACATGGCAGTATATGTTTCCTCCTATCACATCATGCTTGGCTGGTGCTGTTCACTGTATTCCAAGCTGCTTCAGTGCATCTGTATCTTTGGAGAACAGGACTTGATATTTGATTTGTTGGCCAGTTGGCAGCATGTATAATCAAACAACTTGCTGACTCATCATACACTAACTGCTTGTCTGAGAAGTCAGTTTATTACTTTTCATGAGAGGGTCTGCCTGCCCTCCAATGTCAGGTTCCGGTCCGTTGCGGCTCCGTTGGTAAGAGTACGGTGCCGGTAATGCCAAGATTGTGGGTTACATTCTTGTAGGTATCGCATATTGTACTTTCGATGAGGGTGTGCCCTCGACCTCCAATGTCAGGTTATGGTCTACCTAGTTATGTGGTGTGTGAGGCTGTGCTGTCCTGTGTGCTGTGTAAGTATGCATATCCATAATATATTCTGAGGCTATTTCATGAGAGTGTCTGCCCTCGCCCTCAACCTCCACAGTCAGGTTAAGGTCTACTTGTTTATGCTGCTCATGGTTGGATGAAAAAATACAGATGTAGGATCTTCATTTGATCACCCTGTTGCAGGAGAACTTTGACATGTAATATTTGGTTTTCCCCTACGTGAAATGTATCAACCCCTACAAAAATTGAAATTCATTATAATCCACATGATAATTGACATTTACTATTAATGCAGGACTATTTTCCTACTGTAGCAAACTGGCTCAAAATAACATCCTACATGCGTAGATGCCTATCTATAAAATATTCTGAGGCTATCTCATGAGAGCATCTTACCTTGACCGCCAATATCAGTTGAAGGTTTCCCTGGCTATGCTCCTTATGGGGAGGGGGGGGGGTACTGTACAGTATAATGTGTATTGTATAAAGATTAGAGTATCCCTGAATTATTCCAAGGCTATCCTCTTATCGGTTGAGGGTCTGAGAGCATCAGGCTTAATCGGAGCTACGCAGCGCTTTGGTCCAACTCTCAAGACTAGAGAGAGAGAGAGGCAGCCACCGTAGTCACTGTAGCCAGGGGAAGAACCTTAGTAGTTCTCAGCTGGAGACCTACAGTTGACTGTTTATAGATCGCTCCTCGTGACTCATTTTAACTTGTTTTATATGTGTGTACACAGAGTCCTTTACAATTAAGAGCTCAACACACAGCTACGTGAATTGCTTCTTTTTCATACAGCATGAAAATTGAATTAGGTTGATGCACAAATTCAGTTGGGTATTTGAATATGACCCCGTGTATACTGTATCTTTCCATGACATAGACTGACCAGGTGAATCCAGGTGAAAGATGTGATCCCTTATTGATGTCACATTTTATTTATCACATGCGTTGAATACAACATGCAGACCTTACCGTGAAATGCTTACTTCCAAGCCCTTAACCAACAGTGCAGTTCAAGAAAGAGTTAAGAAAACATTTACCAAAGAAACTAAAGTAAAAAATAATCAAAAGTAAAACAATATAATAACAATAACGAGTCTATATACAGGGTGTACTGATATTGAGTCAATGTGCCAGGCTACAGGTTAGTCAAGGTCATTTGTACATGTAGGTAGGGGTGAAGTGACTATGCACAGATAATAAACAGTGAGTAGTAACAGTGTACAAAACAAATGGGGTTGGGTTGGGTTGGGTATTAATGTAAATAGTCTGGTGGCCATTTATGAGTTGTTCAGCAGTCTTATGGCTTGGGGGTAGAAGCTGTTAAGGAGCCTTTTGGTCCTAGACTTGTCACTCCGGTACCGCTTGCCGTGCAGTAGCAGAGAAAACAGTCTATGACTTGGGTGACTGGAGTCTCTGAAAAATGTTTGGGCTTTCCTCCGAGTATATAGATTCCTGGATGGCAGGAAGCTTGGCCCGAGTTGGGTACTGGGCCTAACACACCCTCTGTAGCGCCTTACTGTGCAGTACTGTGCAGATGCTGTGCAGTTGCCATACCAGGCAGTGATGCAACCAGTCAGGATACTCTCAATGATGGAGATGTAGAACTTTTTTAGGATCTGGGGCCAAATCTTTTCAGTCTCCTGAGGGGGAAAAGGTGTTGTCGTGCCCTCTTCATGACTGTCTTGGTGTGTTTGCCTGCCAAATCAGTTCTGTTATACTCACACACATTATTTTAACAGTTTTGGAAACTTCAGTGTTTTCTATCCAAATCTACTAATTATATGCATATCCTATCTTCTGGGCCGGAGTAGAAGGCAGTTTAATTTGGGCATGCTTTTCATCCAAAATTCCAAATGCTGCCCCCCACCCTAGAGAAGTTAAGTAAAAAAATAAGTTACAAACAACCCTAAAAAACGAACAATCTAGCAGTTAATTAGGAGCACGTAAAACATCAGCAATCCCCTCCTGGCGCAATTCTACATCAATCAGTGTAGATGAAGGGGAGGAGACAGGTTGAAAAAGGAGTTTTAAGCCTTGATACAATTGAGACGTGGATTGTGTATGTGTTCCATTTAGAGGGTGAATGGGAAAGACAAAATATTTAAGTGCCTTTGAATGGGTTATAGTAGTAGGTGCCAGGCACACCAGTTTGTGTCTATAACTGCAACACTGCTGGGTTTTTCATGCTCAACAGTTTCCCGTGTGAATCAAGTATGGTTCACAATCTATAAGACATCCAGCCAACTTGACACAACTGTGGGAAGCATTGAAGTCAACATGGGCCAGCATCCCTGTGGAATGCTTTTGACAAATTGCAGAGTCCATGCCCCAAGAACTGAGGCTGTTCTGTTCTCTCTCTCTCTCGCTCTCTCTCTCTCTCTCTCTCTCTCTCTCTCTCTCTCTCTCTCTCTCTCTCTCCTGAGGTACTAGGCATATTACCAGTCCTCTCAGGGCTTTTATCTTCTCTCACAGCTGATCTGGAGTCAGTGGAGCGCTCCTTCTAATCATGGCCTAATGGCAGATAACACCATGACACCTCAGTCCCCTACCCTGGGTGTGTACACAGATAGTGAGTCACACTCACACTAGTCTTGCAAGAATGATGGCGCCTATTGGCACCTTATTCCTTATGTTGTGCACTACTTTTGACCAGAGCCCTATTCCTTATGTAGTGCACTACTTTAGACCAGAGCCCTAATCCTTATGTAGTGCACTACTTTTGACCAGAGCCCTAATCCTTATGTAGTGCACTACTTATGACCAGGGCCCAAAGAGACACAGCGCCTGTGGGTAGAGACTATACTCACACTGACAATATGCAGTATTCTCATCTAAGTCATTACTGTGTGACTTCAGTAGGCTTTTTAGTAAGACTATACAGAATCAAATACAGTTGACTAGCTGGGGCAGGAGGGAACAGTTGAAAGAGATGACCTCTTTGGCTGTGAGTCAGCTGTATGTGTCCCAAAGGTGTTTAGGAACAAGCAGAGAGTTTGGCAGGTGATTGAGGCTGTGGGGAAACGTTTTATGCCTCTAAATTAGACTTGTCCACATCCCAAATGCTACTCTATCCCCTATATAATGCGGCACTTTTGCCCATACACTCTCAGAAAAAAAGGGTAAAAAAAACAAACAACCTTTTTGGTTCCATGTAGAACCCTCTGTGGAAAGGGTTCTTCATTGAACCCAAAAAGGTTCTACCTACAACCAAAATAGTTCTTCAAAGGGTTATCCTATGGGGACAGCCAAAGAACCATTTTAGATTCCAGATAGCACCTTTTTTTCTAAGAGTGTAGGGCTCTGGGCAAAAAATATGGAGTAGGGTTCAATTTGGAACCTTAGACTTCAGAGTCAGACAATGACCTCCCTCCTCCACTATTCCCACAGACAATAAGATTAATAATCAAGTAAAAGAATGTTCCTGGGTTGGTAATTATGTATATTTGGCCAGTAAACCGACTGACCGGGTGCTTCAGTGCTTCATATGCAGCACACAGCTCCCTGCCTCTTCGGAATGTATTACTTTTCAATGAGCTGGTTGTTTGTTTTGAGAAGAACATAAACCAGTGAATAAAATCAATTTGGTGCAACTGTCTGTGTGGCGTAGGTATTTCCCTGCAAAGCCCACTGTCCATCATGATTCATGAGAAGGGTGGCGTCTCACGGAGGCTGCATGAGGGAAGGGGAAAGCAGATAGCGAGGAGAGGATAAATCACCCTCATATTTCTTCTTTACTGTCATTTATGAAATGTGTCTTGGGGAAGTCGAGCCATGAATGAGATCTTATGAAGTCAAGGTTACACAAAGTTAGCGGCGGGTAGCGCTGGTCGTATTAAAAAAAAAATGTTTACTGTGTGAACTTGAGTCTGGCTCTGGCAGTTATGAATCTAGATTTATTAATCCAGAGAGCAGTATTTAAGTAGGAAATTGACAGAAAACGGCAGTTCATCTAACTTTGGATCTGACCCAGGCCATTCTGTATTAGCTCAAGGCCAAATTCTTCAAAAGCCTGGCACCTTCAAAATGGACGCATTCATCACACAGCCCTGTCATCATCGTAGATGAGTTGGTACTGGACCAGAAATCTGTCATGGTGGTTCTCTTTATAGGTTTTGCCCAATTGTTCTCTCAGCCTCTTTTAGCTTCAGTCCTACTTTGCTGTAATAACTAGAATAGTCAACCTTGCTGATACAGATTATGCTGCAGTTGTTTAACATTCATACAGTCATCATCCACAACAACACCTGCATTTATTTCTCAATATGCAATATTATTTTCAATTTTGCCTCATGTATGTCAGGTCAAATCACAGCTGTGACATTTGACAGGGTATGCATCCCAAATGGCACCCTATTCCCTATTTCCTATTCAGTCCTTTATTTTTGATCAGTGACAGGGCCCATAGAGCTCTGGTCAAAAATAGTTCACTGAAGGGTATAGGGTGCCATTTTGGACACTTACAAGGAAATAGCACAGGTGTTCTACCATTCAGCAATTGGCTACCATGCACCCAACAGCTGTCCAGTACTAGCTTATAGTATGAAAGTTGCAGCAGTTGATGTAGTTTCTAAAAAGAACCGTTGTAACACTATAACAGACCTGTGTTGCAGTGCTCTGAATAATCTGTCAATCTGAATCAATCTGTTGTTAGCTGTTGTTTTTGTTGTTGTTGTCCACTGTTAGCAATGATTACAGCATTGACAATGCATCATCAAAGTAATGATAAGAATCACAGGTTCCTGCTATCTTTTTTCAATCATTTTTTATTCAGGCTTTAGTTTATAATGGCTACAGTCAGGAGAAGTGTAGTGGAAGAAAAGTAGCAATATAGGAGAACCATAGAAATGTTTCCTTATTGCATTTCATAAACCTTAGTTGGAGGCTCAGGTAGTTGGAGAGTGAGGTAGTTGGAGAGTGAGGTAGTTGGAGAGTGAGGTAGTTGGTGAGTGAGGAAGTTGGTAATGGGATAATTGGTCAGAGGGGAGGAGATGCTACGATAATCGGTCAGAGGGGAGGAGATATTACGATAATCGGTAAGGGGGAGTAGAGATTAGGAGATTCATTGAGAGGGGAAAAGATATTACGATAATCGGTTAGAGGGAGGAGATATTCGAAGAATCGGTCAGAGGGGAAGAGATATTAGGATAATCTTGTCTTGTTGACACCCTCCAACTCCCAGCTCTTCTGGGACATTCTGAGCTCTTCCATTTCACTCCCCAGTGGTTTCCTTTGGGTAGGCCAGTCAGAGAGGCTGAACCAGTGACAAATGTGGGTCAGAACCGAAGTAACCCTCTTCTTTCAGCTCTGTTCTCTTCTCTTCTCCCCTCAGCTGTTCAACTCTGAGTATTCTATACAGTATCTGAACACTCCAAGCCAAGCTAGGAGGGCAGGCACCTAAATATTTTATAAGTTAACTCAGGCTCACCAAAATACTTACTTTGTTAACATGACTGGGAGGAAGAGTTAGTCTGACCTTCTGAAGAGGTTTTCCATCGGCATCTTCATAAGCTCAAAGCTAAGCAGTGATCAAGGCTACAGATGGAAGCAGTGCGTTGGTTCAACAGAGACTCAGTTACCTCTCTGTCCCCTGACTACAAAGAAACCAGATGTAAGGGGAAGAGGGCTACAGTACTATACCAAGGGTAGATTGGTAGACCATCATCCATTGATTGACAGTCACCCACAAGCTTATTGGCAGGTTAGAAGCTTGTGTATGTGTGTGTGTGTTCAATGTGCATGTACGTGTATTCATAGGTGTTTGTATTTGAGTGTAGTCTATAATTGAGTGTTGTCTATAATTGTATTACTACCCGCGTTCACTCCAAAGAGACCCCGAAACCTCCTCAACACATGCCTTCTCCATTCCCCATTAGCTGTGTGCTAGTACACCCGTACAGAGTGGAATAGCCATATGTCTATGGGAATAGCACAGCCAGGGGACCGGGTCTTCTAAAATAAATAATAATCATCATTTTCTAGCTATGAGCCTAATTACTCACTCCATTTTACTCCTCCTTAGCAGTAGAATAATATGTCTGCATCCCAAATGGCACCCTGTTACCAACTATAGTGCACTCTTTTTGACCAGGGCCCATAGTGCTTTGGATAAAAGTAGTGCACTCTATACGAAGAAAAGGGTGCCATTTGGGGCCCCGTTATGATTTAATGGAGTACAGGCTGCCACTCTGATTGTCAGTCATATTCCACATGTTATATTTTTTGACAAGGCTAATTTAGCACTGTTAAAACAAGCTGTATTTACAACATGTGTGTATTGATGTTGCTGCTGAGTGCTGAGTAACTCAGAGAAGATAGTCATCCGTTATGTGTGAAGGGGTCCAGAAGTGTAGCAGCAGCATCTGTGTCTGTCTGCGTCTCTGGTGATTATCAGTAAGTACACAGGCATATCTCAACACTGAAAAAACACACACACATTGACACGACGTAGTTACAACACATCAAGTCAAATGGATGACTGTAAAGTGCATTAGCGACACTTAAAAAAACAACACTTTAAAAAGTGTAGCTTGAGTGAATTATGACACCTCTAGGAAGAAACGTGACAAATGTTGTTGGAAAGTAATGGCATTTCCCCCTTTATTGTACTGAACGTTCGGTTCCACACCTGATATGGAGTGTGCATTGACTGTTTCGTGTTATGAGGCTTGACTGTTGAAAGAGCCCCTCATTGGCACACCTGGGTTAAAATAGTACTTGAAATCTTTCAAAAACATTGACCGGCTTGACAGGCTTCAGCCTGCCTGGAGTGTCAGGTGGGCGGGGTTTGGAGTGACACGTTTTAGGACTTTTTTATTGTTTCCGTTGCACCAGGCAAAGCTCAAACAAGCACAGCTAGCATATAGTATTTGAAATGATGTGAAATAGTATTTGAACCCAGGTCTGCTAATTGCATTTTTCTCCAACCCTGCAGAAGGATATTTGTATCAGCCACGTGGGGGAAAACACAGAGGGAATGTAATTATCAAAGGAGGACTTTTTAAAGCAGGCGTGCTTAGTGTGTCTTGATGGATAGACTTACAGTATGCCTATCCCCTGGAACAGGGCTGGGTGGCGATAAATCAGTCACTTTTATGCCCATTGTGGCGAAAGTACACTATCCACCCACACACCATAGTCCCGTGGACGCTCCAGGCCTATGTAAAATGTAGACCTTAGAGCTGTAGTTGGAGAAGTGAATGCATAGAACACGTCCATTTTACATTTTATCTTTCAGTTTTCTTCATGTCCAGGCCCTTCACAGAGGAGGAGAGGAGAGGACAGGAGAGGACATAATAGGGGAGGAAAGGTCAGAATAGGTGAGGAAAGGACAGAATAGGTGAGGAGAGGACAGAATAGGTGAGGAAAGGACAGAATAGGTGAGGAGAGGACAGAATAGGTGAGGAGGGGACTGAATAGGAGGGGAAAGGGGAGTAGAGAATAGGAGAGGAGAGGTGAGTAGTGAATAGGAGAGGACCCAGCTGGCTGCAGCAATGGTTGAAAACATCTTAGGGTCTGTCCCTAATGGCACCGTATTCTGTTTATAGTGCACTGCGTTTGACCCGGGCCTAGTGCACTATAGGGAACAGAGTGTCATTTGGGACAAATCCTTAGTCTTGTTTCTGGGTTATAGATCATCTTAGTTTATGTTTTTCAAGCAGCATTAGATTACCCATTAATTACTTGCTTGTGTTCACAACAGTCTTGGGAGCTATTAGCATAAGTGAAGTTGCCTGAAGGATTCTAGATGAAATCTGCATTAGCATGGTCGCACGGGAAAGTGTTGGAATCAGTGACTGTTCCTAGTGGTGCCTTTGCTCTAGTAATAAACGTGTTTGAACCCAGTCAGGGGAGTGACAGCCTTGCAGTGTTGCCGTCAGCTTGTCTCAACTCTGTGTCTGTGTGTTATTGTAAAGAGAAGTTAAGACTGGCAGACTGACAGATTCAGGATAAAGAGTTTTTAACGGCTACATTGCCACAGCGTCCTCCCTTTGATCATTGTCATCACTGATTACATTTATCTTGGCTGCAGTCAACCCAGGATGCTATGGTTTTAATGTAAAGCACAAATGAGAGGGTTGATTGTTGTCAGGTCATTTTAGAGATGGGGATAGTTTGTCTGGCTAGCTGAGCATTAGTTATCCAATTGATACATTGTTTTTCTTACTAGCGTAATCAGCTATCGTCTTGCTGCATTGTTTAACTAGATCAGCAGTGCTGCTCATGACAACGTCATCTCGCCGAGTGTACCGTTAAATGAAAGTCAACCTCAATGTGACCCAGCAGATTCAGAAGCTTGAAAACCCCATTAGAAAAAAAGTTTGAAAACCACATTTTGTTTTATTTCAGTTTTAGTTTTATATAATAACCTTGGGCTGTGAGCACATGTTCATTCAATACCCGCCTGTGACTGCTGCATAACATAGTGCCTATTCAACACAGCATGTTCCACTATAGATTGGAGAAGTGGGGAATGATCGATCAATCAATCAAATGTATTTTTAAAGCCCTTTTTACAGTACCAGTCAAAGGTTTTTCTTTATTTTGACTATTTTTGACATTGTAGAATAATAGTGAAGACATCAAAACTATGAAATAACACATATGGAATCATGTAGTAACCAAAAAAGTGTTAAACAAATCAAAATATATGTTTTCTTCAAAGTAGCCACCCTTTGCCATGATGACAGCTTTGCATTCTCTCAACCAGCTTTATGAAGTAGTCCCCTGGAATGCATTTCAATGAACAGGTGTACCTTGTTAAAAGTTATTTTGTGGAATTTCTATCCTTGTTAATGTGTTTGAGACAATCAGTTGTGTTGTGACAAGGTAGGTGTGGTATACAGAAGATTGCCCTATTAAGTAAAATACCAAGTCCATATTATGGCAAGAACAGCTCAAATAAGCAAAGATAAACGATAGTTCGTCATCTGGAAAATTTCCATAAGTTTGAAAGTTTCTTCGAGTGCAGTCGCAAAATTAAATCAAATTTGATTTGTCACATGTGCCGAATACAACAGGTGTGTAGACCTTACAGTGAAAATAGTCTGGGTAGCCATTTGATTTGCTGTTCAGGAATGCTTACTTACAAGCCCTTAAACAACAATACAGTTTTAAGAAAAATAAGTGACTGTCTCTCATGAGAACTGCCACAGGAAAGGAAGACTCAGAGTTACCTCTGCTGTTCATTAGAGTTACCAGCCTCAGAAATTGCATTCCAAATAAGTTTTTTTTTTAAACTGAGAAAAACCCGAAAGGCACACTTAACCAGCATGGCTACCACAGCATTCTGCAGTGATACGCAATCCCATCTGGTTTGCCCTTAGTGGACTGTCATTTGTTTTTCAACAGGACAATGACCCAACACACCTCCAGGCTGTGTAAGGGCTATTTGACCAAGAAGGAGAGTGATGGAGTGCTGCATCAAATGACCTGGCCACAATCACCCGACCTCAAACCAATTGAGATGGTTTGGGATGAGTTGGACCGCAGAGTGAAGGCAAAGCAGCCAACAAGTGCTTAGCACATGTGGGAAGTCCTTCAAGTCTGTTGGAAAAGCATTCCAGGCGAAGCTGGTTGAGAGAATGCCAAGAGTGTGCAAAGCTGTCATCAAATGCAAAGGGTGGCTACTTTGAAGAAAACATATATTTTGATTTGTTTAACACTTTTTTGGTTACTACATGATTCCCATGTGTTATTTCATAGTTTTGATGTCTTCATTATTATTATACAATGTCGAAAATACTAAAATAATAATAATAATAATAAAAATTGACTGGTACTGTACATCAGCAGTTGTCACACAGTTCTATACAGATACCCAGTCTAAAACCCCAAAGAGCAAGCAATGCAGATAAAAGCACAGTGATTAACAGGAAAAACTCCCTTGAAAGGCAAGAGTATATGAGCATGAAAGCCAGATCGTTCTTCAAGACGTTCAAACATTCATAGATGACCAGCAGGGTCAAATAATTAACCACAGTGGTTATAGAGGGTTCAACAGTTCAACACCTTAGGAGTAAATGTCAGTTGGCTTTTCATAGTCGAGCATTCAGAGTTTGAGACAGACAGACAGAAACAGGGAGACAGCGACAGAGAGACAGCGATAGAGAGACGCCAGGGTTCCGTAGCCGCAGGCAGAGAGAGAGTGAAACAGGTCAGGGTTCCGTAGCCACAGACAGAAACAGCATGATGCCCTATGAGGGCTGCACCTATCATACCATCACAATAACTCAATGATCGGATAGTGTTGCTCTGGTGAGCCAGGACTTTCTTTTGGGTAATAGCAGTCAATCACAGATCAGATCAAGCTACAAGGCAGTTTGCAGGCCCTGTAGTACATTACATAATGCTCACTCACATCCTGGTCTCACATGCTGCGAAGGAAGATACAAGTCATTCAGTTCTTTCTTCTTCAAAAGATACACACAATTTGTCTTCAATAGCCCTAGATGGGCACAAGTTATCTATCCATATTCTTGATTCACTTAGGTCAGACCTAGACTGGATGTTAGAGTTGTGTATAGGTGGCAGGGAAGTCAGGCGCAGGAGAAACAAACTGAGTGTAATGGAGATATTTAATAACAATGAACGAAACATCCTCCAAACACTAAATGTAACAAATAACAAAAACGTGTACGAGGCCCCGACGCACACTAATACAAAAATATATACAACACTGAAATACAAATAATCTCTGACAAAGACATGAGGGGAAACAGAGGGTTAAATACACAACAGGTAATGAATGGGATTGAAACCAGGTGTGTAGGAAGACAAAACCAATGGAAAATGAAAAAATGGATCAATGATGGCTAGAAGACCGGTGACGTCGACCGCCGAGCACCGCCCGAACAAGGAGAGGCAACTGGACCAAAGTTATTTGTTCATATTCCTGATTCACTTTGGTCATTCACAAAGTTTCTGCATCGAGTTTGGTTCATATTCAGGCGTATTTTATTAGGAATTAACTTCTGGCATTTTGTATTACTGTAGATCCACCAGTAGATGGGCACATTATCTATCGGGGCCAATATCAAACACAAAAAACAAGCTCTAGTACGTTAGTTTATTATTTGGGACACGTCTTTCCCTGTGGAGGTTGGTGCTGCACGTGTTTAACTCTACAGAAGCTTCTAGCTGCTCTACTTCCTGTGGCAGTTGGTGTAAATGTTATGCCACGTGTCCCAAATGGCATCCTATTCCCTATATAGTGCTCTACGTTTGACCAGAGCCTATGGGGCATTATATAGGCAATAGGATGCCATTTAGGAAGCACACATAGTCAACTACATTGTGCTAGCTGGCCACAAGCCCAATCTGTCTCTCACTCTCTCTCAATCTGGCCAATTCATTCCCTGCCAAAGGAACAAGCTAATTAAAACAGGGACTGAAGCACCCCTACAATGTCACTACATGGAGTTAGCACATTAGGTTGGGTGTGCTGCTACAGTTCTGCTCTTCAATCTGTCTGGAGAGCTGAAAGACTATAGGCCCCATGGGTCAATATACTGTGGAACCAAGTTGTGCAGAATGGAACACAAGAACAGAACTGGTGTTTAGTTTGGATTGAGGATGACTGTTAGTGTTCCATGCCATAGTTCCAGTTCACAAACAAGCATGTTATTGGCCTCATTAGACTATTATTTATGCTGAATGCAGCATGGTCTGAATTTTTTAATACATCCAGAAGACATATAGTGAATTGTATTGAACTCAGTCTGGAGTTCAGTCCAGCGCCTTAGCCATACTCTATTTCTAGTTGTTGTTTGTGAAGGTGATGCATCATCTTCATCCGTATTCATTCTCCACTTCCATCATCTGGACTTATTTCAGCAAAATGTGAAATGGGACACAGTAGAGGGGAGGGGAGGGGAAGGGAAGGGAGGGATGCAGAGGAGGAGAGGAGAGGAGAGGAGAGGAGGGGAAGGGAAGGGAAGGGAGGGAAGCGGAGGAGGAGAGGAGAGGAGAGGAGAGGAGAGGAGAGGAGAGGAGAGGAGAGGAGAGGAGAGGAGAGGAGAGGAGAGGAGAGGAGAGGAGAGGAGAGGAGAGGGTGGCCTGTCTCACTCTATTGCCTGTAGCTCCTGCCAAGGATCTGTCTTTTATCAATACTGATTAAACACTTCTGATGGGTTCTGAGGCCACTGACCCTCCTTGAGAAGAATACTTTGGAATGAGTTAATGATTTCATCCCAACCCTATTCCCTATTTAGTGCACTAATTTTGACCAAAGCCCTATGGGTTTTCAGGACACACACAATATATCATCATTTTCTAAGATAGTACTATTGGTATTGCCCTCGGGTAGCTTCTGGTCTCTGGTTCAGGAGTGGCTGAAAAAGCATACCATTAATCTAAAATTGACTCTAGAAATAGTGTTGTTGGGAGATCTGGAGAGATCTGGTAAGTCAATCGCTAATATATTATTACTCTTAGAAAAAGTATTTATCTTTTTAAATTATATGTTAAACATCACAGCATAGTTAAAAGATATATGGCGCATAAAAATCCAAAGGGGGTGGTCAGCAGAGATAGGTGAGGGTTGGAATGTGTAACTGGAGATGAGTGGAAGGTTACCCTGGTGCCTGGTCACTTTACCCTGCCTCCATGTACATATCTACCTCAAATATCTCGTACCTCTGCACATTGATGTGGTACTCCCTGTATATAGATCTATTCTTGTGTCTTTACTTTGATTCCACTTGTGTGACGATTGTGTTTGTATTTTGAAACACTGCATCGTAAACAAGCATTTCACATTAAAGTCTACACCGGATGTATTTTGCCATTTGACAATTTTGTCATTTATTTGATTTGTCGATGTGCCCTTGAGCGGGGCACTTGACCCGGGTTGCTCCTGTTGGTCATTCTGGATGGGAACATCTGCTAAATGTCAAAAATGTCATGTAAATGTTGAGCGAAGGAGAATACACTGCAGGTGTATTGTATGTTTTATAATTCAATAAAAATAGAAAAAAAAGTACTATTATGTAGCAGCGTAGAGAATCTAGCTTTTAGTACATATATTATGTCTCTAAAAAAATAAATAAAGCAATACCTTAGGATGTAAGTATTGTTGTCTTTTTTACGTGGGATTTCTATGGTTTAGAGCGCAGGTGTTAAACTCATTCCATGGAGGGCTGAGTGTCTGCGGGGTTTTGCTCGATCATGTACTTGATTGATGAATTAAGGTCACTAATTCATACGGAACTCCCCACACCTGGATGTCTAGGTCTTAATTGAAAGGAAAATCAAAAAACCTGCAGACACTATGACCTCCTTGAAATAAGTTTGACACCCCTGGTTTAGAGATAGAGAAATGAGCTATGGTACCTGTAAGTCTGTTTTGCAAAGGTGGCTCTAACACGAGGAAAGGTGAGTTTATTGTCGAGGTTCAGTGGATGTGTGCCGCACAGCTATTCAGCATTAACCTCCAGTTTCCTCCACCGCACCATGATGTCTGTGCATGGCTGAACACAGAGTCAGTCAGAGATGTGGCGAAAGGCAGTGAAATGCCTAACTTTGAACACCATTTTTTTTTAAATAGTTTTTTCAAACACTGTTCTTTCTGTCAAGTAGTTTTCAACGAGTCTCATGTCATTAGTGATGATCAACTCAGCTTTTACTCCTCTGCTCTCTTTTTGGAGTGCACTTCTCACCCTCAAACACTATAATTGAAATGCTTTTCACACTGAATACTCAACAAACAACCTCACGTACACTCAGGGAGATAGTGATTGTAGGTTGGTCACGATGAGAGTGTGTGCGAACTACTAATGAGAGGTTTGCAAGCTGTATGATTAACATAATACAAAAATCCTCATCAAAGTTAGTTTAGATATCTGTTTTTGCATGGGGCTCAGGGGTGCGTGCTGGAGGTATGGAGGTCATTTTGTGCCAACAAACTCTTTCTGATCTTTCTTATATCTCCTAGATATAGGACAGACACTTCAAAACCTTATTCATTGTGATTTCTCCTAGATATAGGACAGACACTTCAAAACCTTATTCCTTGTGATTTCTCCTAGATATAGGACAGACACTTCAAAACCTTATTCCTTGTGATTTCTCCTAGATATGGGACAGACACTTCAAAACCGTATTCCTTGTGATTTCTCCTAGATTCAAGACAGACACTTCAAAACTGTATTCATTGTGATTTCTCCTAGATATGGGACAGACACTTCAAAACCTTATTCCTTGTGATTTCTCCTAGATATAGGACAGGCGCTTCAAAACCTTATTCCTTGTGATTTCTCCTAGATATAGGACAGGCACTTCAAAACCTTATTCCCTGTGATTTCTCCTAGATATAGGACAGACGCTTCAAAACCGTATTCCTTGTGATTTCTCCTAGATATGGGACAGGCACTTCAAAACCTTATTCCCTGTGATTTCTCCTAGATATAGGACAGGCGCTTCAAAACCTTATTCCTTGTGATTTCTCCTAGATATAGGACAGACACTTCAAAACCGTATTCCTTGTGATCTCTCCTAGATATGGGACAGGCACTTCAAAACCTTATTCCTTGTGATTTCTCCTAGATATGGGACAGGCACTTCAAAACCTTATTCCCTGTGATTTCTCCTAGATATAGGACAGGCGCTTCAAAACCTTATTCCTTGTGATTTCTCCTAGATATAGGACAGGCGCTTCAAAACCGTATTCCTTGTGATTTCTCCTAAATATGGGACAAGCACTTCAAAACCTTATTCCTTGTGATTTCTCCTAGCTATAGGACAGGCACTTCAAAACCTTATTCCTTGTGATTTCTCTTAAATATAGGACAGGCACTTGAAAACCGTATTCCTTGTGATTTCTCCTAGATATGGGACAGGCACTTCAAAACCGTATTCCTTGTGATTTCTCCTAAATATGGGACAAGCACTTCAAAACCTTATTCCTTGTGATCTCTTCTAGATATAGGACAGACGCTTTAAAACCTTATTCCCTGTGATTTCTCCTAGATATGGGACAGGCGCTTCAAAACCTTATTCCTTGTGATTTCTCCTAGATATAGGACAGGCACTTCAAAACCGTATTCCCTTTGATCTCTTCTAGATATAGGACAGACGCTTCAAAACCTTATTCCCTGTGATCTCTTCTAGATATAGGACAGACACTTTAAAACCTTATTCCCTGTGATCTCTTCTAGATATGGGACAGACGCTTTAAAACCTTATTCCATGTGATCTCTTCTAGATATGGGACAGATGCTTCAAAACCTTATTCCCTGTGATCTCTTCTAGATATAGGACAGGCACTTCAAAACCTTATTCCCTGTGATCTCTTCTAGATATAGGACAGACGCTTTAAAACCTTATTCCTCATGATTTCTTTTTTGACTCTCTGATTTGCCATTCATGAATGTGTTATTCAATGCATTTCTATGGGCTATAGTAGTAAAGGCCAAAATTCAGTATGTTATCAAATAATGTTTTCATTATTTTTGGGGATACCTACAGGTGTCCTACAATTCTAAATTAAATAGCTAAATGATCCATGGTATGACCAATTTAAAACACACCTAAAACAAGCATTAAAGCTTATTTGCCCCTAGCACGGTTCTGTAATATTTGTTTCTTATTGTTCTGTTAATGTCATAAGAGATAAGCCAATTGTATCTCTGTGTGTGTGTGTGCATTTGTTTGCTTGTGCATGTAATCACGCACCCCCAGCATGTGTGTGAGCATTTGGTCATATGCGTACGTGCATGCCAATGTGTATGCGTGTGTGCGGGTTTTTAATGCAATCTAAACCTCCAGTCATAACAGTCATAATCATAAAAGTGTGTGGAGCATGAACAGGTCTCTGAGAGGCTCTGGATCTAAACAACATGAGTCACCAGCTCGTTTTATTACTGAGGTGGTTCTAACAGATATAACTGCAATACAATACCCAATCTGACATCATCAGGGCAAAAATGCTTGATCACAGGGGGGCCATGTTAGAGGTGGTCAATGATTATCTTCTCTTCTCATCTAGTGAAAGTACTGCAAAGTGCAGCTCCTATTTGAATAGTATGACATGGTCCTTAGTGGTAATCCTTGACACATGGGCTTCTTCATTGTGACAAGAACACCCTACTTTTGCAGTGTTTGACTCTTTTGAGTTGATCTCGTATGGTTGAAATATTTTCCTAATTTGGTTTATCAATACTTTGGTTTTACAACATATTACAGTTGAGTTCAAGTCACTCTGTAACATGTTTTGAGATATTGTTTTGGTCTTTGTGTTTTTATCTCTTCCAAAAAAGTCAGAGCACACATTAGTAGTGTTGGAACATAACAGTGTAGTTATTTTAATAAGCATTGTGTAGTTATTTTACAGTGATGTCATTAGAATGTGTGTCGATGGTGTTTCTATCGTGGCTTACAATATTGTGTCAACTCACTTTAAGCATTATTCCTCCTTGATAATGTTTTTTGGGGGTACTATGCTGAGTTACTACTAGTCCAGAGCTCAAAGACTAATCCTTTGCTTTGTGTTTCATGTTTGCTTGATAGACAGCTGTGATGGCCCACTGGTGTCCAACCTGCCCCAATCCTCCTTCAGAAGCTCCTCACAGTTATCCAACAGCCATGGGCCCGGCTTTGCTAAAGTCAACAGGAGAGATGGTGAGTACTGGACTTTTGATACATACACTATTGAAAAATAAATGGCTCCAAAAGGGGTCTTTAGCTGTCCCCATAGGAGAACCCTTTTTGATTCCAGGTAGAAACCTTGTGGGTTCCAAGTAGAGCCCTCTGTGGAAAATTGTTCTTCATGGAAGAACCATTTTAGGTTCAAGATAGAAAAAAGGTGCTAAGAGTGTACCATTCTGCTGCAGTAGTTCTGAGGAAACAGGTTGTGTAGTCCCAATGGCTTTTTGCAATGCTTCACACACATTGACCTCATCCATTCCCCATTTCAAGTTGGAGTAAAGGATGGGAAAAATACTAAGGCATTGTTTGGCTTGAGAAAAGAGTCTGATATGGACACTGTATTGATTGTAGTATCCCCCACTGTTATTGGGAGGCTGTGTTCCAGCCGTACTCTGTGGTGTTGAGGCTCAGCTGATTATTGCGGAGAGGGAGAATAGGGTTGGGTTCCCCACAGGACTGTGCATAAAGAACATCATAGGCAGGATTCAGCAGCAGTAGCGCAGGATCCAGATGATTTACTTTGAGAGAGAGAGAGAGATGCTGTTGTTACCACATCCCTTCAGAGTAGCGTACCCAGCTGGTCACCCACTGTAGGTAGATATTGGAGTTCTACATCACAAGCTCCAATGCAAGGTCGCCCACCATTACCATCTGAATGGCAATTCATCCAAACCAAAAAAATCAAGAGGGGATTGGATGGTATGCTGGATGCTGATATAGGGTTTGCTTGCCTTGCTGACAGGGAAATGCTATCACGGTGGTTCTTTGTTTGAATGTTTTAAAACGGGGAGAGTTTATCTATTTTGTTTCTAGTTTGAAAGCAGAAAATCATTTGGGAAAAGCAGGGATTTTTAGAAGCCACATAAGAGGGTCTGTGTGAATGATTTATTTTTGGACTGTGAGTCCAAAGCAAACAGCTTGTTGGATGCTGCTTCCATGCTGTCTTTGATGGCTGTAGCAGTAAGCACACAGGTTTTTCACTATTCCCATCTGAATTGATCTGGGTGGATCGATAGGTGTCTAAAACTCTATGGTATCATCTGTTTGGTATATTTCTCTGTGTTTGATCATGATGAAGCAGTGTCAGTCAGGTTACTTGTTTTAGATATCAGTTAATGTCTGCACCAGAGGTAGAAGATTGCTTAAAACCCTTTACACATGTGGGATTTGGCCTATATGGATTGTGCTAAATTAAAATGTTTTTCTTACAGAAGAAATATGTATAAAGCATATGCATAACCATGGTAGCAATTAAAAAGGGAACAGTTTGGACATTATGGGGAAATGATCAGACCAAATATGAGGACACAACAGTTCACCTGACACAAGACTGAATCCAAACATTGCACTGTTGATTTAGTGTGTTGTACATTTACTGTACTTTTTGCCACATTGGTTGATAATGAAATCTTAAAATACTCCGGATACATTCGGTAACATGATAAGAATATTCCTAGAACATGTAGCGTATGTGCAACATATGACAAAAAAAGTTTGAGTCAAAGTTTGAGTGTGCAGTTCCTAAGTCATTTCAATCCACTTTTATGACTCAAAGAAAATTCAACTACTGTATAAGGTGTTTTTTCTTTTAGCTCTTCTAGCTGTGCCGTTGAGAAACTAGAGCAAACACAATTGTAGTTGTT
This sequence comes from Oncorhynchus masou masou, assembly GCF_036934945.1. NCBI lineage: Eukaryota > Metazoa > Chordata > Actinopteri > Salmoniformes > Salmonidae > Oncorhynchus > Oncorhynchus masou. The sequence continues at coordinate 15,405,327 of NC_088222.1, forward strand.
TTGGTTGGAACACAGCCCTGCATCACACAATTACTGTTGTTGTTTACGCAATCCAAAAATGGTCCCAAATAAAATTCAATCTGGGTGAGGTGAGCATCATTTGAAAGCTTGTTCTGTTGCCAACATTACTAGCTAAGATATAAAATATGATATTACAGTGTTAGACTTTCACAAGGCAATTCAGAGAAACAGATCATTTTGGTACGCATATAATTAAGTAATGAGTGCATTCAGGTGTGTGTGCCTCAGCAACATTCTCTCTTAATTTACAGCTTTTCCCTCACTCAGACAACATCAAATTTGCAAAAATTGCCCAATTAGCAGGAGGGATTTGGTAAACTTCTTGTCATTCAAGGTGCTCAAGTTCAGAGCGGCTGTCAGTCAAAACCCATACAGAGTTGTGAAGTACAGAGCCAGAGCTCAGAGTTCATGTATAGCATGTTACTGTACAGCAACTGCATACCAATTTAGCCATTTATCACTGACCAAATCAGACATTTTCAACCTGTGTACAGGTACGAGTGTATAGGATTAAATTACATTACAATCAGAAAGCTCCATAATTGGAACCAGATTTCTGGCTGTAATGATGTAATTGCAACCAGCTTTGCTCTGTGGGTGAACATTTCTAGTGATGGAGTACAGAACTGTAATTGATTGTTTACAGGACACTGCAAAGATGCCTCTCAAAAACCTCTCTTCTATTTGACCTTTGACTGATTTCAAGCTCACTCTCTGTCCTTTCTGTGAATGGAAGAGGATCTAACAACATGGCATCCCAGAGGGTTGACGGTGATGCTGCATAATTTATCCTACGAAGACGAGAATACGGTGACTCTCAAATTGCTTTTTTTTTTACATGGCAGGGCACGAGACGACATAATCCCAGCTGTTCTAAGAAGAAATCTATGAATAAATGAATGAAACCATCTAATTTACAAATCTGCCTGCACATGTTAACACTTAGCATCCTCTAGCTAGTGTTTCTCAGAGGATATTCACATTACTGATTCAATTTACTGACAAAATGAACAGTGGTAACTATCAAAAGCTTTAATACAGATGTAGAATCTTAACTTGATCACTCTTTTAAGCTTCTAAAGATAGTAATTTCCACTTTGAAATTTCAGACTTGATATGCTCTATCGAAAAATGTATCAACCACTACAAAAATGTTAATTAATTATAATCCACATAGTAATTCGCATTTGCTGTTGCTGCATGATTATTTTCCTGCTGTAGCAAACTTGTTCAAATTAAGATCTGTTCAGTCCTGCTGGTATTGTATCTTCTCACCAGGCTTGTTTACTGAGAATGGTATTTCGTGATCTGACAACTAAGTTGATTGAAATAGTGAATTAAATATTGCCGTTTATCGATTGTAATCAGAAAGCAGCAACATGAGAACAGGTGATACAGGTGGTGATATGATTGTATACAATGTATAGTCAGTAAAGTCATTGTATAAGAACATCAAAATCAAAATGGCACATTGTCTGATCCTTGCAAGTTATATTGTTTGTCCTCAGACTGTCCGGAGAGTTAGATGGTCATCTACAGAGATCCTATTATGTAATTCTATGGGTTCACCCCTCTAGTCAGTCTGGAATTAGAATGCTTTTCAGACCCCACCATTCTACACATTCTGTCGACACATGCTGTGATCAGATATGTGACCATGTCCATGTAATCCAATGTGGAGAAACATGAAAGACCCATTGAGATCCAGTCAAGGTCTGGTTAAACCACCTGCCTAGGGGTACAATAATGCATTATGGAAAACCAGGTTTTGAACCATTATGGTAGGCCATATTCTGAAGTATTATGGTATCCCGGGTTGTGAAGCATTATGGTAGCCCGGTTTTAGAAGCATTATGGTAGCCCAGGTACTGAAGCATTATGGTAGGCCGGGTTGAGAAGCATTATGGTAGCCCGGGTTGAGAAGCATTATGGTAGCCCGGGTTGTGAAGCATTACGGTATCCCGGGATGTGAAGCATTATGGTAGGCCGGATTGTGAAGCATTATGGTAGGCCGGGTTGTGAAGCATTATGGTAGGCCGGGTTGTGAAGCATTATGGTAACCCGGGTTGTGAAGCATTATGGTATCCCGGGTTGTGAAGCATTATGGTATCCCGGGTTGTGAAGCATTATGGTATCCCGGGTTGTGAAGCATTATGGTAGGCCGGGTTGTGAAGCATTATGGTAGGCCGGGTTGTGAAGCATTATGGTAGGCCGGGTTGTGAAGCATTATGGTAACCCGGGTTGTGAAGCATTATGGTATCCCGGGTTGTGAAGCATTATGGTAACCCGGGTTGTGAAGCATTATGGTATCCCGGGTTGTGCAGCATTATGGTAGGCCGGGTTGTGAAGCATTATGGTATCCCGGGTTGTGAAGCATTATGGTAGGCCGGGTTGTGAAGCATTATGGTATCCCGGGTTCAGAAGCATTATGGTATCCCGGGTTGTGAAGCATTATGGTAGGCCGGGTTGTGAAGCATTACGGTATCCCGGGTTGTGCAGCATTATGGTAGGCCGGGTTGTGCAGCATTATGGTAGGCCGGGTTGTGAAGCATTATGGTAGGCCGGGTTGTGAACACACTAACTTTTATTTTCTCTTTTACGCTCCCTTGTTCTATCCTCCAATGAAACAAAATGAGTTTACTTAATTCAACCCTGTTTCTCTCTCTCTCTCACTTCTTCTTTCACTATCCCCCTTCTTTTTAATAACCTATTACACCCTCTCTTCTTTCTAGTTATCTTTCTCTTTTTCACTTTCTTATTCCCACCCTCTATCACCATTTACTGTCTCTGACACTGAGGTATCCCTTTGAATACACAAAACTGTGTTTGATTCTAATTATGAGTTACTCTGTCTCATTTTCGATTGTGGAGGAGCAATTCGGACAACTTCCATTCATCCCTTTGCTAAATGTTAATATCAGTATTTAACATTTAAATGGTTTCTCTTTTCATTTTTGTGATACTGACAGTTATACAATTATATTGAAATATGCTTTGAAATTACAATTTGGCTGGCTAATTCCTTTTCTTGAAGTGAAATTCAACTAAGTGGAGACCATTCATTGAAATGAACTCTATAAAGAACTTTTGGCTAATCACATATTGATCTATTTGTTCCACTGTCCTCTGGTTTCATGGTCTGATTTGTCTCTCCATGTCTTTGGAGAGAACTAGTGGCCATTTTGGTCTAGTGAACATTTACCTGAACTGGCAGCTCAGCCAGATGCCAGCTTGGAATGTCCTATCAGAAAGTCCTCCCAAATTCCGGTGCTTTCCCTCTGATCCGCCATGTTATTCATATGGCCATTATTAGACGGTTGGTGTCACTCAAAGCCCCACACTCTAAACAGGTCTCTATTCCTTATTCATTCACTAGCAAGTGGAAAAACAGTACACTATTGATGAGTGAGTAGTCCGTTCATTAGACACGCATCTGCTCTTTGCTGGAAATCTGGTATGACTCGCCAAAGTCGTGTCGACCACAATTTCCCAATCTCCCATCTAAAATAGACAGGGCAACACATGGTAGTCCAGGCAAGAATGATTTACAGTTACATCCAGAATTATTGGCACCCTTGTTAAATAGTGTTAAATACTGGGGCTGCAGTGTAGCCTAGTGGTTAGAGTGTTGGACTAGTAAACCGAAAGGTTGCGAGATCAAATCCCTGAGCTGACAAGGTACAAATCTGTTGTTCTGCCCCTGAACAAGGCAGTTAACACACTGTTCCTAGGCCATCATTGAGAATAAGAATTTGTTCTTAAATGACTTGCCTAGATAAAAAAAAGGTTCATCTGCCTCACCTAAACTCCATTCTTGTGGGAAACTGCTATAGACCAAGTGCTAACAGTCAGTATCTGAATAATATGTGTGAAATGCTGGATGGTATATTTTTGGGGTGCTTTCATCAAGCTGCCCACTCAAGAAAAAGCTTCAAACTGTGACCAGTGCATGAAACCTGGTTCAGGTTATTAGTCAACCTACCAGGGTAGTTACAAACAGTACAAGAATGAAATCATCAACACGTGAGTCTTTATTAATGCGGCAGAAATTTGCTTTAAAGTAGTATCCAAATCATCGTATGTAGTGATCACAATATGTGTGATCAGGCTGGGTCTAATATACTGTATAAGAGGTCATACAGTATAGTTCTATAGTGATTCTTATGTAGATGATGTAAAGAATATTTGCTGCTCTGTGGTGTGAATTGAGGAGAAACCAGACACTGGTCTTGACACATTTATGAAATTGCTTATTCCAGTTACTAATAAGCATGCACCCATTAAGAAAATGACTGTAAAAACTGTTAAATCCCCTTGGATTAATGAGGAATTGAAAAATGTTATGCTTTAGAGGTATGAGGCAAAAGGTATGGCAAATAAGTCTGGCAGCACAACCGATTGGCAAACATACAGCAAATTGAGAGACCATGTGACTAAACTGAATAAAAATAAGAAACTACACTATGAAAGAAAGATGAATTATGGTAAAATAAAACTTTGGTCTTTGTTTTGCGAAAAGTGCAAATCAATCCCAGAACAACAGCAAAGGACCTTGTGAAGATGCTGGAGGAAACAGGTACAAACATATCTATATCCACAGTAAAACAAGTTCTATATTGACATAACCTGAAAGGCCACTCAGCAAGTAAGAAGCCACTGCTCCAAAAACCACCATAAAAAAGCCAGACTACGGTTTGCAAATGCACATGGGGACAAAGATCGTACTTTTTGGAGTAGTGTCCTCTGGTCTGAGGAAACAAAACTAGAACTGTTTGGCCATAATGACCATCGTTATGTTTGGAGGAAAAAAGGGGGACGCTTGCAAGCCGAAGAACACCATCCCAACCGTGAAGCACGGGGTGGCAGCATCATGTTGTGGGGGTGCTTTGCTGCAGGAGGGACTGGTGCACTTCACAAAATAGATGGCATCATGAGGTGGGAAATTATGTGGATATAATTAAGAAACATCTCAAGACATCAGTCAGGAAGTTAAAGCTTGGTCACAAATGAGTCTTCCACATGGACAATGACCCCAAGCATACTTCCAAAGTTGTGGCAAAATGGCTTAAGGGCAACAAAGTCAAGGTATTGGAGTGGCCATCACTAAGCCCTGACCTCAATCCTATAGAAAATTCGTGGGCAGAATTGAAAAAGTGTGTGCGAGCAAGGAGGCCTTCAAACCTGACTCAGTTACAACAGCTCTGTCAAGAGGAATGGGCCAAAATTCACCTGACTTATTGTGGGGAAGCTTGTGGAAGGCTACCCAAAACGTTTGATCCAAGTTAAACAATTTAAAGGTAATGCTACCAAATACTAATTGAATTTATGTAAACTTCTGACCCACTGGGAATGTGATTAAAGAAACAAAAGCTGAAATAAATCATTCTCTCTACTATTATTCTGACATTTCACATTCTTAAAATAAAGTGGTGATCCTAACTGACCGAGGACAGGGAATTTTTACTAGGATTTAAATGTCAGGAAGTGTGAAACTGAGTTTAATTGTATTTGGCTAAGGTATATGTAATCTTCCGACTTCAACTGTACATATGAGATGAGTAACGCAAGATATGTAAACATTATTAGTGGCTAGTGAACCATTTATTAAGTGGCCAATAATTTCAGTCTGTGTAGGCTGCAGCCTCTCTGTTTGTGATGGCTGTTTGACAGTCTGATGGCCTAGAGATAGAAGGTGTTTTTCAGTCTCTCGGTCCCAGCTTTGATGCACCTATACTAACTTTGTCTTCTGGATGGTAGCGGGGTGAACAGGCAGTGGCGCGGGTGGTTGTTGTCCTTGATTATATTTTTGGCCTTCAAGTGCTGTAGGTGTCCTGATGTACCTTGTCAGCTCGGGGGTTTGAACATGCAATCTTCCGGTTACTAGTCCAACGCTCTAACCACTAGGCTACCCTGCCGCCTCAGGCTGCCCTGTTGCTCTGATATTCAATAGTTCTTCCCAACTGTGTGTAATAACACTTAAGATTTTCTGGGTTAACAATGTATGAAATAATACCCAAGTCCATGAAATACTGCAGAGTTTCCTAAGGACTAGAAGCGAGGCAGCCCTTTCTGTCGGCGTCATCTTATCTGTTTAACACTATACATGTCAACTACTACAGCGACTGAAATGACTGCAACAATTAACAAAGTTCGTTTCAGAATGGGTACCAAGGAATAAGTTAGTCCTAAATATTAAAAAAACTAAAAGCATTTTATTTGGGACAACTAATTCACTAATCCCTAACCTCAACTACATTTTATAATGAATAATGTGAAAATTGAGCAAATTGAGGTGACTAAACTGCCTGCAGTAACCCTGGATTGTAAACTATCATGGTCAAAACATGTAGATACAACATTAGCTAAGATGGGGAAAAGTCTGTCCACAATAAAGCGCTGCTCTGCCTTCTTAACAACACTATCAACAAGGCAGGTCCTACGGGCCCTAGTTTTGTCTCACCTGGACTACTTTTCAGTCGTGTGGTCAGGTGCCACAAAGGATGTAGGAAAATTACAAGTGGCTCAGAACAGAGCAGCACAGCTGGCCCTTAAATGTACACTGGTACAGTACCTAACATTAATGATATGCATGTCAATCTCTCATGGCTCAAAGTGTAGGAGAGATTTACTTCATCACTACTTGTTTTTGTAAGAAGTGTTGACAAGCTGAATGCACTGAGCTGTCTGTTTTAAAGAGGTTTAACACTACTAGCACACAGCTTTGACACCCATGCATACCATACAAGACATGTCACTAGATTTCCCTTCACAATCCCCAAGTCCAGAACAGACTATGGTGCTCAGTGCTACATAGTGTAGAGCCATGACTACATGGAACTCTATTCTACATCAGGTAACAGATGCAAACACTGCACACACCTACATTGTAATATTGTTCTATGGTGGTATTATACATTTTGTATTGTAGATATGTAATGGTGTTTTATATTTTGTTTTAAATATAATATATAGTGGGGCAAAAAAGTATTTAGTCAGCCACCAATTGTGCAAGTTCTCCCACTTAAAAAGATGAGAGAGGCCTGTAATTTTCATCATAGGTACACTTCAACTATGACAGACAAAATGAGAAAAGAACATCCAGAAAATTACATTGTAGGATTTTTAATGAATTTATTTGCAGATTATTGTGGAAAATAAGTATTTGGTCACCTACAAACAAGCAAGATTGCTGGCTCTCACAGACCTGTAACTTCTGCTTTAAGAGGCTCCTCTGTCCTCCACTTGTTACCTGTATTAATGGCACCTGTTTGAACTTGTTATCAGTATAAAAGACACCTGTCCACAACCTCAAACAGTCACACTCCAAACTCCACTATGGCCAAGACCAAAGAGCTGTCAAAGGACACCAGAAACAAAATTGTAGACCTGCACCAGGCTGGGAAGACTGAATCTGCAATAGGTAAGCAGCTTGGTTTGAAGAAATCAACTGTGGGATCAATTATTAGGAAATGGAAGACATACAAGACCACTGATAATCTCCCTCGATCTGGGGTTCCATGCAAGATCTCACCCCGAGTGGATCTTCCAGCAAGTCAATGACCCCAAGCACACATCAACATCCACAAAGAAAACGGTTAATTGACCACAAAATCAACATTATCAATGGCCATCTCAGTCTCGAGATTTGAACAGGGCAGTCCACAAGCACAGACCGAAGGACATCAAGGATCTGGAAAGATTCTGTATGGAGGAATGGTCTAAGATCCCTCCCAATGTGTTCTCCAATCTCAGTAAACATGATACAAGTGCCTTTACCCTCGCAAGGGGAGGGTGGACAAAATATTGAACTAGGTGCCAATAATATTTAAAATATATATATATATTTGTTAACCAAAAGTTATTAATTAATTAATTGTTGGACACGAAAGTCTTTAAAAACACCAGAAACATGTTTCAACGTATTAATAAATATATTTGTGGTCATATAGAGGACGGCAGGTAGCCTAGAGGTTAGAGCGTTTGACTAGTAAACGAAAGGTTGTAAGATCAAATCCCTGAGCTGACAAGGTAAAAATCTGTCGTTCTGCCCCTGAACAAGGCAGTTAACCCACTGTTCCCAGGCCATCATTGAAAATAAGAAATTCTTCTTAACTGACTTGCCTAGTTAAATAACACTTAGAAAAAAATACATGTAAGCAAGGTGGAAATTGTGTTTTAGTCAAGTATTACATCTGTTTGGGCTTCTTGTGGATACATTTACAGTCTACAAATGATGTTATAATTATGTTCCAGCCTCCTGTCCATCCGCTCAAGAAGAAAAGGGTCCTGCGGCTCAATCTAGTGGATGATACCTGGAATAGGGTGCCATTTTGGATGCACCCCATGACAGGAAGAGGAGAAAAGTCTGAGTGATTTTATCTTCCTGGTTGGAAGGCCTTTCATACACAATATGACCAAATCTAAAGACAGAGGGTAGAGATTTATTGGAACAGAGAGTAAAGGGATTATTCAATTTAGAAACCCTACAGCTACATTGGTGACTCGTGATGGAATTCACCACTGATCTGTGAAGAAAAGAAAAGTTGTATTTTGTAGAACCTTTGAAAATGAAAGTGTTTGCAGTACTGTGTGATTCCACTCAGTGTGGTAACCAACCATGGCTCTCTCTGTGGGGCACTTCTGACAAGGCAAAGCTGGTTGAAATCATAACATAATTTTAACCAGTTTACAAGGTTGTGATGACATTATTTCAACTGGGTAGTAGATATGCTGGGTAGAAGATATGGCATTAGAGAAATTTACCACAATTTGTCACTGAAAAAAACACAAAAAAACTGTTGCCTACGAAAAACTCATAGTCAGTGTTGATTATGGACAAGTGATTAGATGCCACTGATAATGTTAATATTTTCAGACTTTTAGTCAGATACAGTGCCTTCAGAAAATATTCATACCAGTTGACTTATTCCAAATGTTGTTCTGTTACAGCCTGAATTAAAAATGGTTTAAATATATTTGTTTTCTCACCCATCTACACACAATACCCCTAATAACAAAGTGAAAACGTGTTTTTAGACATTTTTGCAAATTTATTGAAAATCAAATGCAGAAATATCAAATGTAAATAAGTATTCACACCCCTGAATCAATACTTTGGCGGTGATTGCAGCTTTGAGTCGTCTTGGGTATGTCTCTATCAGCTTTGCACAGCTGGATTTGTTTTTTTTCTCCCATTCTTTTATGCAGATTTTCTGAAGCATTGTTAAAACCTCTTGAGGCCATGGGTTCCCCTACAGGAACTCCACCCCCCCCCCCCCCATTCAGCTGAAACGGTGGAGCAGGGAATGCAAAAATATTCTTAGAAATATTTAACCTCCACACATTAACAAGTCCAATACCTCAAATGAAAGATAAACACCTTGTTCATCTACCCAGCGTGTCAGATTTTTAAAATGTTTTACGGCGAAAACACAACATATATTTATGTTAGACCACCACCAAAACAAAGAAAAAATGTAGCCATTTTGTACAGCAAAAGATAAAATGACAAAAGCAGGATAAAAAAAATCAATCACTAACCTCTTGAAAATCTTCATCAGATGACAGTCATGTTACACAGTACATTTATGTTTTGTTCGATAATATGCATTTTATATCCATAAATCTCGGTTTACATTGACGCCATGTAAAGAAAATTCTCCAAAATATCCGGAGGAATTATAGAAAGCTACGCCAGATAACAGAAATACTCATCATAAACTTTGACTGAAGTTACATGTTCTACATATAATTAAAAAGATACACTGGTTCTTAATGCAACCGCTGTGTCACATTTTTTTTAACGTTACGGAAAAAGCCTAACATTGCAATAATCTGAGACGGCGCTCAGACGTAACAATATTTCTCCGCCATGTTAGAGTCAACAGAAATACAAAATTACAACATAAATATTCCCTTACCTTTGATGATCTTCCATCAGAATGTAGTGCAAGGAGTCCTAGTTCAACAATAAATCGTTTGGTTTCATAATGTTCAATTCTAGTGTCCAAGTAGCAGCATTTGCTACCACTTTCAGCTCAAATGCCCAAAAAATGACTTCTGGTCCAGGATAACTTTGCATCAAAACTTCCAAATTACATATTACAGGTCGACGAAACTGGTCAAACTAAGTGCAGAATCAATCTTCAGGATGTTATAATCATATAGATCCAATAGCATTCCAACCGGACCATTCATTTTCATCTGGGGCTGATTGGAACAGCCGAAGCACTCAAACGCAAGCGCGCCTCAACAAAATGGAAATTGTTTGCGACACTTACTACTTTCCTTCCCATTAGATCAAAGTTCACAGCAAATGCTCCATTACACTTTCTACTGAATGAGGACATCTAGTGGAAGACATAGGAAGTGTTTCCAGATCCATAACTTGTTGGGAAGGGAGGGGGCGATGACGTCAAAGTTGCCCCAACTTTCAGGATTCCAAAACTAGTTTGGAAGATTGCCTGCCCTGTGAGTTCTGTTATACTCATAGACATAATTCAAACGGTTTTAGAAACTTCAGAGTCGTTTCTATCCAATAATAATAATAATATGCATATATTAGCAATTTAGGACAGATTTTGATGCAGTTCACTAATGGGCACACAATTCATCCAAAGGAGAAATACTGCCCCCTATCTCTAACAGGTTTTAAGTTAGATGTGGGGTGGTGGTGAACAGTGATGTTCAAGTCTATCCACAGATTTGCAATGGGATTTAAGTCTGGCTTTGGCTGTGCCGCTCAAGTACTTTCCCATTGTTGTTCTGAAGCCATTCCAGCGTTGCTTTGGCTGTATGCTTGGGGTCATTGTGCTGTTGGAACGGTAACCTTTGCCCTAGTCTAAGGTAATTTGCCACTGAAGCAGGTTCTGATTAAGGATTTGCCTGTATTTGGCTCCAGATCATTGTTCCCTCTATCCTTACCAGTCTCCCAGTCCCTGCCGCTGAAAAGCATCCCCATAGCATGATGCTGCCACCCTTATGCTTCAAGGTAGGGATGGTGTTAGACGGGTGAAGAGCTGTCCCTGGTTTTCTCCAGACAGTGTTTTACATTCATGCCAAAGAGCTACATTTGTCTGATCAGACCACAGAATATTTAGCCTTATCTCAGGGTCTTTCATGTTTCTTTTTCCAGGCACGCTGTCATGTGCCTTTTTCTCAGGGTAGGCTTCCATCTGGACACTCTCCCTTAAAGCCCAGATTGGTGAAGTGCTGTTGTCCTTGTGGCAGGTTCTCCCATCTCAGCCAAGGAACTCTGTAGTTCTGTCAAAGTGGTCATTAGGTTTTTGGTCACCTCCCTGGTCAAGGTCCTTCTTGCCCGGTTGCTCAGTTTGGTCGGACAGCCAGCTCTAGGCAGAATCTGGGTAGTTAGATATTTTTTTCAATTTCCCAATGATGGAGACCACTGTGCTCTTGGAAACTTTCAACAATCTATAAATCAATTTGGAATGTCATAGCAAAGGCATGTGGATAATTGTGCAAATGAGATCTCTCTATTTCATTTTAAATACATTTGCAAAAGTTTCTAAAAACATGTTGTCACTTTCTCATTATGGGGTATTGTGTGTAGGCGAGTGATTTAAAAAAATGATTTTTTAATCCATTTTGAATTCATGCTGTAACACCAACAAATGTGGAATAAGTTAAGGAATATGAATGTCTGAATACACTGTATATGATGTGTTTATTTGAATGGGCAGCAGCACAGCGGTGGTATAATGACCATGTTCCTGACCCTACATTAACCCTAATAACCATGCACAGTGGGAAAAGAAGCAGCCCTGTTCGTTCCAGTCAGGGACTAAAGAGAAGATCAGAGGAGATTTCCTTGATTTGAACAGACAGCATTGCAGACAGAGAGGGAGAACACAATAGGAATCCAGGGATATGTCCCAAATGGCATCATATTCCCTATCTAGTGCACTACCTTTGAGCCCTGGTCCATTGATTGCACTAAATATGGAATAGGGTTCCATTTGGAACGCAGCCCCATACAGGCCTTCCCAGCAACCATTAGCAGCCATTAGCCTTCCCGTGGTAGCTAATAATTGCCCATTTTCAAGACAGAATAAAAATATGAATGTATTAATTGCTTGAAAAAAAACACCCCTTTATTCTGTCTCTGGTGTGCATCCCAAATGGCACCCTCTTATTATAGTGCTTTACTTTTTTCCCTATGTCGTGCACTACTTTTGACCAAGGCCAGAGTCTTCAGAGCTGGATACCCTCCTGGTATTGTGAATTCTGCTCCTCTTTGTCTCCCCTACATGCTCTCTCTGCTCTCTATTCCATCACCAGTAATGAACAAAGGTCAACGTGTTCGCTCTCCCTCTCATCGTTGTGTCAATGGCAATGTCTGTCTGCTACTAAAGTTAAGTACTTATTAAACCAGGCCTTTCACTGCCTCGTGTCCTAAATGCCAACTATTACGGGGAGCTTGTTGCCTTAACCCGGACCAGACCAGACAGTAGTGTGAGTACAACCAACAGACGGTTATATAAACGGTAAAGTAGGAATATTAAGGGTGGAGAATCAGTGGAATCTGGTCCCTAAGTCCCTGTGGGGTTCCTGAAGACTATTTGCGTCAGCTTAGTTAGATGACATCAACTTGGTACCAAATGTTAAATAGTCTTTAACCTCGGTGTCTTTGTGTTGGGTACTTAAAAGGCTCTGTGTGTTCTCTCTCTGTATAGAGTAAGGCATGCTGCAGCTTATTGGGGTGTTTCTATTGGCAGCTCTTGTCATTTCTGTGCTAGGCCCTCTAGCTGTCTTGTGTTCTGTCTTTGTGCCGACCCTGCTGGAAGCCTGGGCACCTCCTCTAGACAGCTCTGCTCTCGTTCTGTCCATCTGGCGTCCGGGGCTCTGAGGCTGCACTTTGGCCCGACTCAGCACTTTATGCTTCCCTTCTCTCACAGACATTAGCACACTTCTCATCCTGTCATACCTCTTTTCTCATGGCGGCGTCTCCATTCTACAGAGTGCCATTTCATCACTTCTCCTCATGTCTCTATCCGACTGGCTTCCCTCTCTCCCATTCTCCTCATGTCTCTATCCGACTGGCTTCCCTCTCTCCCTCCTCCTCATGTCTCTATCCGACTGGCTTCCCTCTCTCCCTCCTCCTCATGTCTCTATCCGACTGGCTTCCCTCTCTCCCTCCTCCTCATGTCTCTATCCGACTGGCTTCCCTCTCTCCCTCCTCCTCATGTCTCTATCCGACTGGCTTCCCTCTCTCCCTACTCCTCATGTCTCTATCCGACTGGCTTCCCTCTCTCCCTCCTCCTCATGTCTCTATCCGACTGGCTTCCCTCTCTCCCTCCTCCTCATGTCTCTATCCGACTGGCTTCCCTCTCTCCCTCCTCCTCATGTCTCTATCCGGCTGGCTTCCCTCTCTCCCTCCTCCTCATGTCTCTATCCGACTGGCTTCCCTCTCTCCCTCCTCCTCATGTCTCTATCCGACTGGCTTCCCTCTCTCCCTCCTCCTCATGTCTCTATCCGACTGGCTTCCCTCTCTCCCTCCTCCTCATGTCTCTATCCGACTGGCTTCCCTCTCTCCCTCCTCCTCATGTCTCTATCCGGCTGGCTTCCCTCTCTCCCTCCTCCTCATGTCTCTATCCGGCTGGCTTCCCTCTCTCCCTCCTCCTCATGTCTCTATCCGACTGGCTTCCCTCTCTCCCTCCTCCTCATGTCTCTATCCGACTGGCTTCCCTCTCTCCCTCCTCCTCATGTCTCTATCCGGCTGGCTTCCCTCTCTCCCTCCTCCTCATGTCTCTATCCGACTGGCTTCCCTCTCTCCCTCCTCCTCATGTCTCTATCCGGCTGGCTTCCCTCTCTCCCTCCTCCTCATGTCTCTATCCGGCTGGCTTCCCTCTCTCCCTCCTCCTCATGTCTCTATCCGGCTGGCTTCCCTCTCTCCCTCCTCCTCATGTCTCTATCCGGCTGGCTTCCCTCTCTCCCTCCTCCTCATGTCTCTATCCTGCTGGCTTCCCTCTCTCCCTCCTCCTCATGTCTCTATCCGGCTGGCTTCCCTCTCTCCCTCCTCCTCATGTCTCTATCCGACTGGCTTCCCTCTCTCCCTCCTCCTCATGTCTCTATCCGTCTGGCTTCCCTCTCTCCCTCCTCCTCATGTCTCTATCCGACTGGCTTCCCTCTCTCCCTCCTCCTCATGTCTCTATCCGGCTGGCTTCCCTCTCTCCCTCCTCCTCATGTCTCTATCCGGCTGGCTTCCCTCTCTCCCTCCTCCTCATGTCTCTATCCGGCTGGCTTCCCTCTCTCCCTCCTCCTCATGTCTCTATCCGACTGGCTTCCCTCTCTCCCTCCTCCTCATGTCTCTATCCGACTGGCTTCCCTCTCTCCCTCCTCCTCATGTCTCTATCCGGCTGGCTTCCCTCTCTCCCTCCTCCTCATGTCTCTATCCGACTGGCTTCCCTCTCTCCCTCCTCCTCATGTCTCTATCCGGCTGGCTTCCCTCTCTCCCTCCTCCTGGGTCTTGCAGAAGCCAAATGCCTGTTCCTGTTCCACAACCTGTTGTGATGTTTCATGGAATAGGTCACTCTTTTGATCAGATTGCTCTATTTTTCTTCTATCTACATTAACATGAACGTTTGGTAATTCACCAGACGCTCTTTTCTAAAGCCACTTAGTCGGTACATTCAACTAAGGTAGGTAAGACAACCATCATATATCACAGTCATTGCAAGTAAAATCTTCCCCGCAAAAAGCAGCTAATGGTACTGCACTTGACAAGTGTCTGTTTAGGGGATTGACTATATAAACTACTGCAGTCATGACCATGTAGAGCTCCAGTTTGAGTGGTTACTTTAATGTGAGAGACTTGGACACTTTCTGCACATTTTAACTAGTTGCATGATCGAAACTGCTCTTCTTTATCATACAATGGAGAGTGACTCCTGCTCACAAAATGGCCCTGAATGTCAATGACACATTTCTCAAGTATTACTGTGTGCACAGTAACTGCTGGCGGATCATGCATCCTCGTTTTGCCACCAGTTCTGTAATGGATGTAGATGTTTTCAGGTTAGGTCTTGCAGTGCAAGGCTGCTTCATTCCCACTGAGGTTATGCACTCTACTGCTTCATTCCCATTGATGATATGCACTATACTGCTTCATTCCCACTGAGGATATACACTGTACTGCTTCATTCCCATTGATGATATGCACTATACTGCTTCATTCCCACTGAGGATATACACTGTACTGCTTCATTCCCACTGAGGTTATGCACTCTACTGCTTCATTCCCACTGAGGTTATGCACTCTACTGCTTCATTCCCACTGAGGATATACACTGTACTGCTTTATTCCCACTGAGGATATACACTGTACTGCTTCATTCCCACTGAGGTTATGCACTCTACTGCTTCATTCCCACTGAGGATATACACTGTACTGCTTCAATCCCACTGAGGATATACACTGTACTGCTTCATTCCCACTGAGGTTATGCACTCTTCTGCTTCATTCCCACTGAGGATATACACTGTACTGCTTCAATCCCACTGAGGATATACACTGTACTGCTTCATTCCCACTGAGGTTATGCACTCTACTGCTTCATTCCCATTGATGATATGCACTATACTGCTTCATTCCCACTGAGGATATACACTGTACTGCTTCATTCCCACTGAGGATATACACTGTACTGCTTCATTCCCACTGAGGATATACACTGTACTGCTTCATTCCCACTGAGGATATACACTGTACTGCTTCATTCCCACTGAGGTTATGCACTCTACTGCTTCATTCCCACTGAGGATATACACTGTACTGCTTCAATCCCACTGAGGATATACACTGCACTGCTTCATTCCCACTGAGGTTATGCACTCTACTGCTTCATTCCCATTGATGATATACACTGTACTGCTTCATTCCCACTGAGGATATACACTGTACTGCTTCATTCCCACTGAGGATATACACTGTACTGCTTCAATCCCACTGAGGATATACACTGTACTGCTTCATTCCCACTGAGGTTATGCACTCTACTGCTTCATTCCCACTGAGGATATACACTGTACTGCTTCATTCCCACTGAGGTTATGCACTATACTGCTTCATTCCCACTGAGGATATACACTGTACTGCTTCAATCCCACTGAGGATATACACTGTACTGCTTCATTCCCACTGAGGTTATACACTGTACTGCTTCATTCCCACTGAGGATATACACTGTACTGATCATGTACTGTACACTGTACTGTATGTGTACACTGATTATGTCTTACGCATGTGCTCCTCTTAAATGGTTCACGGTAACACTTTATTTTGAGAGGCACAATGCTGAGCAACAATCTATTAATAGATTATTATTATTATTAACAATAAATTACATGTTGGATAATCTCCATTGAAAATGCTCTTTAGTTCACTATTAGGCTTAATCTGTGTCAGAGAAACCTTCCCAAAGAGTTACAATATGTGGTATCTCTGTGCGGTATTTCCTGCAGGTGCTGGAGGCTGGGCTCCTGTGGAGTCTAGTAAGTACCAATGGTTGGAGGTGGACCTGGGGGAGCGGACAGAGATCACAGCCGTGGCCACGCAGGGTCGCTATGGCAGCTCAGACTGGGTCTCCTTCTTCCTCCTCATGTTCAGCGACACGGGCTGCAACTGGAAACAGTACCGCCAGGAGGACAACATCCGGGTAAGTCAGTGGGACAAAACCATAATGGCTGTGTATAAAATGGCACATATTGGCACCCTTTTCCCTGTAGAGTGTGCTACGTTTTACCAGGGCTACCCTCGGCTCCCAGGCTCACGTTGTGGCGAGGTGGAAGCTTGCGGCAGAGCCTAGACAAGGGCCCTGGTCAAATGTAGCACACTATATAGGGAGTCATTTCAGATGCAGACCAGTACACCATGTAGCCAACTCACAAATAGACTCATAAGAGTCCTTTCACTATCAATGAATAATAGATGAAACACCGGAAGGCAGGAACAGCTCAGCTTAGCTCTGTACTGTTGACTGAGGTAATTATTAGATGTAGCTGCTTTTTAGTGTTACCATCCTTGTTACTTGCTTTCTGTAATAAATAACATTCTGATCATTTTAGCTGACATGAGGAGGAGAAAATTAGAAAGATTGTCAATTAAATTAATGTATTTCACAACTACAGTACTCTCATCTACTCGCAGTTTGACTATGCATATTATAAAAAGTACTTAGCATAAAGTGTCTGCACATATTCCTAAAAACATTTTTAAGGATTTTTAAACTCCAGATGCTAGTCTTCCTAGTTAGTCGATGACAGTCGATGACAGTAGCAGTCTAGCATCAGTATTGGTCAAAAGTCCTAGTGTGTTTTTTTTGTTTCCTCAGACAGGGTTTAGTAAGTTTAAGTTTTAGGGATGAGTGTTGTTCACTCTTTCTCTCTCCATGAGCAAAGGCTTTTCAGACAGGGGGCAGGCAATGGAGAGATTTGCTCTGGGTATATTTCAAAGGGACACCTCACTCCAGGAGCAAATGAGATGCTGCTTCATGAGCTTTATCACACACACACACACACACACACACACACACACACACACACACACACACACACACACACACACACACACACACACACACACACACACACACAAATGAGATGCAGCATACTGAGCTTCCTCAGCAGGGAGGCAGTGCAATTTGTTGGGCTTAATGCTCCACTTCACCAGACGCCTGGCTCATCCTCCCTCTTTAAAGACGCAAGTTAGCATTTTTCATTATGAATCTTGTTCTAGAGACAGCTCTGCAGCGTGGTCACTAGCTGGCATAGCCACAAAGTCATAAAATCAGATTTTAAACCTAACCTTAACCTTAACCCTAACCTTAACCACACTGCTAACCCTAATGCCAAACCCTAAACTTAAATTAAGACCAAAAAGCACATTTTTGTTTTCAGGAATTTTGCCAATATAGCAAATTTTGCCTTTGCAGTTGGCCTATCTAGAGGAATCTCAGTTCTGCCTCCAGGACAACACTCATTCCAATAAACGTCAACCTGCTTTAAAGACACTGAAGATGCTTCTCACCCTTTCAAATTATGCAACAATGATAAGAAAGTACATTTCACTCCAAGACAGACATAAAATGCTTAGGTAAAAATATATATATATATTTTAATCATTGTAGTATCGCACACAGCTCTTCATTTTTGAAAATTCCAATGCCACCTCAGACCTCAGACCTCACTTTTCATTTTAAGTTTCAGTTGAAGTGGGTTCCATTGATTTCCTTTACAATAGGCAGGTGACTGGAGGGGGAAACAGTCCCCATTACTCTTATGAGAAAGGCTCAGGATGGGTACTGAATAAGTCATGTGGTTATCGATTGCTGCTGGCCACACACATTGCTGTAACCGCATCTTTAGGGCCAACTGATGCTAGCCAGTGTAAAAGGGAGCTGGCTTCTATCTATACAGTGTGCAACCACACCTCTCATGTCAACCCAACATAAGGTATAGTATGGTCTCCCCTAGCCAACATGAGAAGGAGCTACTGGACTGGCTCCTATTGATCTCACAATAATAGTTAGCAAATTCTGTTAATTAGGTATTTCACCATTATTTTGGAGTTTGAACCGCCAACCAGTGTCAACTTTAATGGGAGGATGGAATAGTGAGTAGGGCACTTCCAGGGTGATGACCCCATTATTAACCTTTCTTAAAGAGAGACAGGGTCTGTGTCCCAAATACCACCCTATTCCCTATTTAGTGCACTACTTTTGGCCAGGGTCCACACCCATACATTTGGGACGCAGCCAGAGAGCTGGAAGAGAGGACCAATAATAGGACACAGTAATATTTCCATGTCTTATTAGCCACATAAGTTAGGATCAGAGAGGTTAACTACGCTCATTATTCATAGAGTAGATCTAAGTGTTTGCCAGCAAAACATGAGAAAGAGAGCTTCAGTATTACATTTCTTATTAATCTGTTTATCTTTTACTTAAACCATTCTTCAGAACCCACTTCATCAATGCGGCTATGTGTTCTCCTCAGTCTTATGAGGCAAAGTTAGTTATGTAATAACTTTACTATACTATTCTTGGCAATACAAAATGAATTTTTCAACATACTGTAGCAATAAAGTATTTTAGAAATGACTACACTAGGGACACGATTGTGGTGGTGGGGCGGTTAGAGGGGGGTCCATGGGTCCTCCCCCGGAAACAGTTTGACATGACTTATTATATGCCTCTCTTCAGGGGCACTTTGAGGGGTATATGTAAGGGTATTCTGAAAACACTATGCATGGAAGTATAAGTGAAAGGGTAAGTCGTCACCATCATTAATGAAGGTAATTCACTGCAAATATTAAGAAGACACAGAAGATGAAGACAGTTGTATTATAATGATGCAGGGTAAAACAAATATGATTTGTAGACGTGATTGGTGTTGTGGAGAGGTTGATCATCACATGCCGGCATTTTGCCACCTTCATACATCAGTACAATATTGTTTATACACCTTGAAAGGGACTCCAGTTTTGTGAGACTACTTTTTTTCATTTTTTGAGAATAACTCTCCTCTCACTCACCTCTATACCAACCCTGCCGCTGCTCCTGCATGCACTGACCCCTTCTTACGGTTGCTTGCCTCTCTAGCACCCAATCACAGCAGGCAAGGACATGCTGTGAGCTAGACAGAGACAGTAATTTGCGTACTACTAAGCTGTTTTTTCAACCCACAATTGCGGAAGGAGAAGATATCGATTTGGTCGAGGATATAATTATAACGCCATTCTCAAGACAAACTTTTCAAGAAAAGTTAGACATTGTCAGGAGAGGTCGACGCCGACGCTACAAAGCCTGTCACAGGTGGGAAAGGGGTTTGTTTGCCACTTTCAAAGTTCCAACTACGAGCGCTATCAATTGCTCACAGGCTCCGAGAAGCACTGCAAACTGTACTGCTGGGAATGCCTATTATTTGCAAGTGATCGATTTGGTGTTTGGAGCCACACTGGCTTTGCAAACTTGAGTTGTCTAACCAAGGCAGCAACGAGACACCAAAGTACGGCTGGGCACTTACAAGCAATGGTGCTTTTGAAAACTTTTGGGGACACCCGAGTGGATCTACAGTTCAACGAACAAGCGCGCAGGGCAACGAAGCTGCACAATGAAAAGGTATTGTACTCTTCCCCTGCAATTCTCTGAATAAAAATGTCAATTTCAAGGTGACGCAACTCCTGGTTATACTGCGTTTCTGTCTAAATGTATAGTGTCTAGAGCCATGGCACCATAATGATGGTAATAAGAGGTGGATTAATTCGGGTGGGACTGTGTAGGACTTCACTGAAGGCCCAGGCCCCAGGCCCACGGCACGCTACTGCGGGTATACATGGGGTGGCAGGTAACCTGGCGGGTAGGAGTGTTAGACCAGTAACCGAAAGGTTGCTGGATCGAATCCCTAAGCTGACAAGGTAAAAATCTGTTGTTCTGCCCCTGAGAAAGGCAGTTAACCCATTGTTCCCCAGGCGCCGATGACGTGGATGTCGATTTAAGTCAGCTCTCCGCAGCTCTCTGTTGCAGAGGGGTTGGGTTAAATGCAGAAGACACATTTCA
This sequence comes from Oncorhynchus masou masou, assembly GCF_036934945.1. NCBI lineage: Eukaryota > Metazoa > Chordata > Actinopteri > Salmoniformes > Salmonidae > Oncorhynchus > Oncorhynchus masou. The sequence continues at coordinate 15,425,921 of NC_088222.1, forward strand.
CATTTGAACTGACTAGGTATCCCCCTTTCCCTACATGATTCTTTCAATATTTTAAATGACATAACCAAATAAGTGCTATACCTGGCCTGCTGTATAGAATGACAGTTTCCATCCCCCCTCTGATCTACTGTCTTCCACTCAGCCTGAGCTGTGCAATGTCCACAGCTCAGTGGGACAGAAGTTTCAGCTCAGTGGGACAGAATTTCCTAGGGGCGATGTGCGTGCTACTAACTTACTTTTCTTTTAGGATGATGCCCAAAAAAAGGCGAATATCTGGACCATTTATTTTACCTGGCGGTGGCATGTGGAGACTGACTAGGCTGAGACTCACTACTCACTCCCTCACACTGTGAATATGATTGTGCACGTAGCTAGTCACCTCGTCCCCAGGCTCGAATTTCTGCCGTATAGAGTCTGGTAACACTGTGCCCCAAAGTGAGACTTGAAAGGTGTGTGGTTAAAGGTACACTCAGCGATATGACATAGAAGTCGAAAGTAAACAGCTTAGTGGGTCAATTTCCACAACAAGAAGAGTGTTAATGTGTGACTGTGTTGCATCTAGTTCATCTCAATATCTCCGGTGCTGCTTGTGGCAATGTCATTTCACTGAGCCTATATTTAAAATGGAGAGGGAGAAAGCCTGCTACAACTGTATGAGATGGGACATTGAAAAATTGCTGAGATCGCCAATCAAAGTAAATGTTCTATCACAGCGACCACATTATTTTTCGAGGGCCCAATTGATTCTGAATTCGGGCATAGAAAATGTATATGTGCAAAACAAAATGTTGAAGCATAATTTCCCAAACTCACTTCTTTGTTTGACCCATTACTTGCCATGCTTGCGCATTGAAATCCACAAAGAGGGGAGGTGCTACATGCCTGGTGATGGACAGGGATCAGCCCATTAAAAGGGGTGTCTAGTGTCTATTTTCTCTGCTCCTGCCATAGACTACCAAGTCTTGTTCTGATGTGCTCTGAAACCAAACATCCAGACCGAGAGCAAGCTGGCTGGTAGGCGAGATTAGGTAGCTGTAACGTCTGCTTCCAACTCACACCCCCTGGACGCAGCTCACTTTCCAGCCCACTTTCTAGCTCACACTCTCAGACACCTAGATCCCCTGAATGCAGCTCACTCCAGATCCTAATCACCTGCATTCTAATCACCTGTTCACACACCTGTATGTCACTATCACACACACTTTAGTTCAGTTCTTTGCACCCCATCACTGTGAGGTATTGTTTGTTTTGTGACACATTGCTTTCAGAGCGCTGGGTTTCCTGTGAATTACTCCTCCCATGTATGAGAGTTTTTGCCTGCCTCACTAACGACGCCTTTTGACCTGCCTGTACTTTAGCCTATCAGATTTCCTGTTCTCTACCTATTGCCTGATCTCCCAAACGACATTACTAGCCTTTTCCTTGTCTGTACTGTTGCCCTTTTGGAACCCCTATGTATGACCTTCTGCCTGCCCCTGGACCCAGCTTCCTGCCTCCTCCTGTGGTTCTTTGCAATAAACACCTTGTGCGCCCTGCGCTTGAAACCAGCTCTCTGTCTCCCCTTGTGTTCATTACAGTAGCCAGATCTAGCTTGTTCATTGAGTCAACCAGTTAAATATGATGTAGATTCCAATGAGTGCATGGATTACATCACACCACCACAACAAAACCTTAGTAGCTCTATTTCCATATTATGATTATTTTTTATTTTTTTTATTTCCAGGGGGCAGTTGAGGTTCAATTGAAATGCAACCTACTCTGATTTTTCACTGATGCACACCAATGAATGAATAGCGTGCATATACACTGGTGCATATAGCTGTTGAGTTATTAAATATCATAGTTATTTAGGTGAAATCTATTCAACTTGCTTGTTTCATTTGGCCAGTTTAATGCAATGCCATGTCACTAATACACCAACTTTTTCAAATGTATTTTTAAAAACGTTTTTACAATGGTGAGTTAAAGGTCAATGCTAGCAACTGTTTGTTCGATGATGCAGACATTGCACAGTGCACCATTTATATGAAACGTGCACAGCATTAACCACATTTACATTCACAGTTTTTATGCGTGTAAAGTCATATCGTATAAAATAAAATCACGACAGGTGATGGAAACGGTGTAATTTCATAAATGCCAACATAATTTGTCTGTTCCACATGGCGGGTGGAAGGAAATGCAGGAATTGGTGGTGAAAACGTCTGTATGCGCAAATATTGATATAACAACCATCATATCAAAGTAAACTTGGAGTCACGTGATATGGTGCGTTCTTCTCCAACTACAACTCGTGAAACTATGCAGTTTATTAGGCTACAGATGAAATAAATTACGAACTCCACAGGGTGGTGAAAGTGCACAGTGATGAGCTTGATGATGCTTTCCAATAAATATTATGTGTCTTATTCTGGTGACAAGATGATTGATGCTTGATTGCCATTTGACAATTAAAAATGTTCTCGCTCTTATCCATAATAATCTCATGTAGATTAGCCAACCTGCACAGCCTACATGCACTGTATCTGCAAGATGTTGGCAAGAGTGCAGATGCCAGAACCAGATTAGGCACATTTGCTATTCAATGCAACAGTTGTTGTGGCAAAACTATTGGAAGAGTTGTAAATGCGATGGAAGCACATTGAACTTTAGATTTGTATTTGGTACACTAAAGCATAAGTGGAAAAGTACATGTTGTGTGCACTACTTACTCACGCGCTGATTATGTTATCCTCAACAAGTTCATTTGGTGGAAACACCACTGGTGGGAAAATGCACATTTTCTTCATGCAGATTCTAGAATATTCGCATGAAAATCTGTCGCCAATTAGATGGAAACCTAGCTACTGATAAATTCTGCAAAATATCCTAGTTGTCTCTGCAAACTAATCTACTTTAACTGGCTTGTTTCGTTGGGCCAGCTTCATGCAATGCAATGCATGGTCATTGGTCGCTAAGAGAAACGTAAAGAAAAAATGTCACATCGAATATCTACCTTAGCGGAACATTGTTTGCGACGTGCTTGTTGCTCGCTATATTTCATTTCAAGGAGGGGAGAGGGATGGGCACAACACCAGAGGGGCGCATTCCATTCCAGATACAGTTGAAGTCGGAAGTTTACATACACTTAGGTTGGAGTCATTAAAACTCATTTTTCAACCCCTCCACACATTTCTTGTTAATAAACTATAGTTTTGGCAAGTCGGTTAGAACATCTACTTTGTGCATGATACAAGTAATTTTTCCAACAATTGTTTACAGACAGATTATTTCACTTATAATTCACTGTATTGTAATTCCAGTGGGTCAGAAGTTTACATACACTAAGTTTACTGTTCCTTTAAAACCTCTTTCGGCTAAGTGGGACGCTAGCGACCCACCTCGACAACATCCGGGGAAATTGCAGAGTGCAAAATTCAAAATTTTTAATATTGAACATTCATGAAAATACAAGTGTCTTACATTGTTTAAAAGCATAACTTCTTGTTAATCCAACCGCTTTGTAATATTTCAAAAAGGCTTTATGGCGAAAGCATACCATAAGATTACCTGAAGACAGCGCCCCCTTCCGCCAGCATTAAAAACATCTTCCAAACCACAGAGGCATCACAAAAATCTGAAATAGCGATAAAATAAATCACTTACCTTTGAAGATCTTCCTCTGTTTGCAATCCCAAGGGTGCCAGCTACACAACAAATTGTCGTTTTGTTCGATAAAGTCTTTCTTTATATCCCAAAAAGTCATTTTAGTTGGTGCGTTTTTTTCAGTAATCCACCCGTTCCACTCGTTGATCATGCAGACAAAGGAATCCGAAAAGTTAGCAATAAACTGTGTCCTAACAAGTCAAACAACGTTTCTAATCAAGCCTCAGGTACACTATGTAAATAAACGATCAAATTTAAGACAGAATGTAGTATGTTCAATTCCGGACATAAATAACGAAGTACGCGCCCCCATCCACGGGCGCCACAAGACTACAGTCCAAATGAGAGCCACCTTGAAAAACTACAACTTCTAACTCATTTAAAAAAAACAAGCCTGAAACCGTTTCTAAAGACTTGACATCTAGTGGAAGCCATAGGAACTGCAATCTGAGAGGAATTACTTTGAATATCCCATAGACAAGTATTTGAAAGGACTGTGACCCCCCAAAAAAATATTCCGGGTGGATTCTCCTCGGGTTGTTGCCTGCCGTATCAATTCTGTTATACTCACAAACAATATTTTAATAGTTTTAGAAACTTCTGAATGTTCTCTATCCAATGCTACCATATGCATATCCTAGCTTCTGTATCCATATCCACAGTAAACCGAGTCCTATATCAACATAACCTGAAAGGCCACTCAGCAAGGAAGAAGCCACTGCTCCAAAACCGACAAAAAAGCCAGACTATGGTTTGCAACTGCACATGGGACAAAGATCGTAGTTTTTGGAGAAATGTCCTCTGGTCTGATGAAACAAAAATATAACTATTTGGCCATAATTACATTTACATTTAAGTCATTTAGCAGACGCTCTTATCCAGAGCGACTTACAAATTGGTGAATTCACCTTCTGACATCCAGTGGAACAGCCACTTTACAATAGTGCATCTAAATCAATTAGGGGGGGTGAGAAGGATTACTTTATCCTATCCTAGGTATTCCTTGAAGAGGTGGGAATACCTAGGATAGGATAAAGTAATCCTTCTCACCCCCCCCCCTTAATTTGGCCAAATAGCTATATTTTTGTTTCATCAGACCAGAGGACATTTCTCCAAAAAAAGTATGACCGTTGTTATGTTTGGAGGAAGAAGGGGGAGGGGGGAACTTGCAAGCCAAAGAACACCATCCCAACCAAAGAACACCATCCCAACCATGAAGCACGGGGGTGGCAGCATCATGTTGTGGGGGTGCTTTGCTGCAGGAGGGACTGATGCACTTCAATAAATAGATGGCTTCATGAGGAAGGAAAATGATGTGGATATATTGAAGCAACATCTCAAGACATCAGTCAGGAAGTTAAAGCTTGGTCGCAAATGAGTCTTCCAAATGGACAATGACCCCAAGCATACTGTAACGTACTGTGTGTAGTGGGTGAGAAGTCAGGCGCAGAAAGTTCAGGGTAGAGCTATATTTAATGCATAAAACGACGAACATAAGCAAACCCCACGAAAACACAGGGCCCACAACAATCAAATGCCCCAAACACGGGGACTTAAACTGTCCAGCAAAACCCACGAAATGGGAAACGCACAACCCACAGACGTGCACACAAGTTACACAAAACAATCCCGCACAAAGAGCAGGCGGGCTTACTGGTAAATAAAGCCTGACTAATCAGCCTAAAACACAAACAGGTGAAACCAATAAACAGAAAGGGGAAAAAGGATCAGTGGCAGCTAGTAGGCCGGTGACGACGACCGCCGAGCGCCACCCGAACAGGAAGGGGTGCCACCTTCGGAAGGAGTCGTGACACATACTTCCAAAGTTGTGGCAAAATGGCTTACGGACAACAAAGTCAAGGTATTGGAGTGGCCATCACAAAACTCTGACCTCTATCCTATAGAAATTTTTTGGGCAGAACTGAAAAAGTGAGTGCGAGCAAAGAGGCCTACAAACATGACTCAGTTATGAAATTAATAAAAGCTGAAATAAATCATTCTCTCTACTATAATTCTGACATTTCACATTCTTAAAATAAAGTGATGATCCTAACTGACCTAAAACAGGGAATTTTAAGATTAAATTACTAGGATTAAATGTCAGGAATTGTGAATAACTGAATTTAAATCTATTTGGCTAAGGTGTATGTAAACTTCCGACTTCAACTGTATGCTCCTGCGAGGAAAGTACTGGCTTGGCTGTCATACACAGAAACAAGTTGAACAGTGGGTTTCCCAAACGTACCTCTATAATCTACACAACAGGATTGTATTTTTTATTTGACCTTTATTTAACCAGGTAGGCCAGTTGAGAACAAGTTCTCATTTACAACTTAGAACTGGCCAAGATAAAGCAAAGCAGTGCGACAAAAATAACAACAGAGTTACACATGGGATAAACAAACGTATAGTCAATAACACAATAGAAAAATCTGTGCAGTGTGTGCAAATGTAGTAAGGTTAGGGAGGTAAGGCAAAAAAATAGGCCATAGTGGCGAAGTAATTACAATTTAGAATTAGCACTGGAGTGAAAGATGTGCAGATGATGATGTGCAAGTAGAGATACTGAGGTGCAAAAGAGCAAAAAAATAAATAACAGTATGGGGTTGAGGTAGTGTGTGTATGTGTGGGTGTTACTATGGTTATCAGTGAGCTGAGAAGGCGGGTCTTTACCTAGCAAAGACTTATAGACCTGGAGCCAGTGGGTTTCGCCACGAATATGTAGCGAGGGTTAGCCAACGAGAGTATACAGGTCGCAGTGGTGGGTAGTATATGTGGCTTTGTTGACAAAATGGATGGCACTGTGATACATCCAATTTGCTGAGTAGAGTGTTGGAGGCTATTTTGTAAATGACATCGCCAAAGTCCAGGATTGGTAGGATAGTCAGTTTTATGAGGGTATGTTTGGCAGCATGAGTGAAGGAGGCTTTGTTGCGAAATAGGAAGCCTATTATAGATTTAATTTTGGATTGGAGATGCTTAATGTGAGTCTGGAAGGAGAGTTTACAGTCTAACCAGACACCTAGGTATTTGTAGTTGCCCACATATTCTAAGTCAGAACCGTCCAGAGTAGTGATGCTAGGCGGGCTGGCAGGTGCGTGCAATCGGTTGAAGAGCATGCATTTAGTTTTACTAGCATATAAGAGCAGTTGTAGGCCACGGAAGGAGTGTGTGGAGGATATAGGAGTATATATGGCTAATAGATTTGCAGCACAGGAGGTTGGTGACCTCTTAATTGGGATGGACGGGCTCGTGGTAATGGCTGGACCGGAATTGGGAGAATGATATCAAATACATCAAACAAATGGTTTCCATGTGTTTTTGATGCCATTCCATTTGCTCCGTTCCAAACATTATTATGAGGAGTTCGCCTCTAGGTAGACTCCAATGATATGTAACATCCAAATAATGTGAGTATAATGTGTAAATCAGGCAGATAATTATACTGTCCCCTCTGTGTGTTCCAGGCGTTCACAGGGAACAGTAATGCAGACAGTGTGGTGCAGTTTAAACTGCAGCAGCCAGTCTTCGCCAGGTTCCTGCGGTTACTTCCTCTAGATTGGAACCCCAACGGGAGGATAGGTCTGAGACTGGAAGCCTATGGATGCCCTTACAGTAAGTACAACCAGTGGAGTTTGACCGGACATCATTACCTCTTAACAGATATGGGCAACTCCCTAAAGTCCCCCAGATCAATTTTCCCCCTATATACAGTATATATAATGCATTCAGTATTCAGACCCTTTGACTTTTTCCACATTTTGTTACGTTACAGCCTTATTCTAAAATTGATTGAATGAAGAAAAAAAACTATCAATCTACACACAATGCCCCATAATGACAAAATGAAAAGTGATTTTTAGAAATGTTTGAGGGCTCAGGGCCAGACCCAGATGCAGACACGGGAGGCAGATGGTTTGAGTATTTGATATGTATAAGTTCCAAAAAGGGTAGGCAAGAGAATGGTCGTGGACAGGCCAAGGGTCAAAACCGGATCAGAGTCCAGGAGGTATAGAGTGGCAGGCAAGCTCGAGGTCAGGGCAGGCAGGCGGGTACGAAGTCCAACAAACAGGCAAGTGTCAAAACCGGGAGGACTAGCAAAAGTGAGAATAGCAAAGCAGGAGCACGGGAAAAACGTGCTGGTTGACTTGAAAAAGACAAGACGAACTGGCACAAAGACAGGTAACACAGTGATAAATACACTGGGGAAAATAAGCGACACCTGGAGGGAGTGGAGACAATCACAAGGACAGGTGACACAGATCAGGGCATGACAGTAACCCCCCCTAGGGGCACCACTTGGTGTCCTACCTGGGTGCATACCTGGCTGACCGAGGTACCGGCAGTGAAAATTGGCGATGAGAACTGGGTCAAGGATGTCTTTAGCAGGAACCAAGCACCTCTCCTCCGGGCCATAACCCTCCCAGTCAACCAGGTACTGGAAACCCCTGCCCCGTGGTCGAACCCTCAGGATGCGTCTCACCGTATACGCTGGCTGGCCATCGAATACCCGGGTGGGGAAGGATGGGCCTAGAAACAGAAGACAGAGGACTGTGAGACAAGGGCTTAATCCTGGAAACATGAAAAGTAGGGTGAACACAGAGGGTACGGGGCAACAACATATGAACAGCAGTGGGACTAATGACTCTAGAAATGGGGAAAGGACCAATGAAACGGGGGGAAAGTTTACGGGATTCTACCCGGAGGGGTAGGTCCAGAGTGGACAACCATACCCTCTGCCTGACCCAATAGCGAGGAGCCAGAGTCCAGTGGTGTTCCGCTTGTCAACGATACCTGGAGGTAGTCTTGAGAAGAACCGCCCGAGCTCTTCTCCAGGTACACCGATTGCGGCGGACAAACATCTCTGCTGAATGTATGTTGACCTCCACTTCTTGCTCTGGAAAGAGCGGGGGCTGATACCCTATGGAGCATTCAAAGGGGGATAGTCCAGTAGCCGAGCAGGGGAGAGTGTTCCTGACATATTCCACCCATACCAGTTGCCAACTCCAGGTGGTGGGGTTACTGGCAACAAGACAACGGAGTGCCGTCTCCATATCTTGATTTGCTCGCTCCGACTGGCCGTTAGATTGGGGATGAAACCCAGAGGACAGGCTGGCTGACGACCCGATAAGAGTGCAGAACGTCTTCCAGAATTGTGACGAGAACTGAGGACCTTGGTCTGAGACAATGCCATCCGGGAGCCATGGATTCGGAAGACATGCTGCACCATAAGCTGGACCGTCTCCTTGGCTGAAGGTAACTTCGGAAGAGGGATGGAAATAGGTGGCCTTGGAGAATCTGTCAACCACCGTCAGGATGGTGGTGTTTCCATCTGACGGGGAAAGCCCAGTGACAGAATCCAGGGAAATATGGGACCAGGAGCGATGAGGGACAGGGAGTGGCTGTAGGGGGCCAGAGAGAGCTTGCCGCGGAGTCTTGCTTTGTGCGCACCATGCATGCGGCGACAAAGGCAGAGACATCAGGAACCATGGTCGGCCACCAGGACCGTTGATGGAGGAAAGCCCATGTTCGACGAGTACCAGGATGACAGGTAAGCCTGGAGGAGTGAGCCCATTCCAGGACCTGAGACCGGACCGAATCAGGAACAAACAGTCAGTTAGTTGGACCTCCCCCCCAGGGTCCGTCTGGGAACACTGTGCCCTGCGAACCAGAGCCTCAATTCCTGAAACAACAGAAGCCTCCAAACAAGAGGCAGGGAGGATTGTCTCAAATTCAGAGGGAGTGGCAGTGGAACTGTATAGACGGGAAAGAGTGCCCGGCTTCACGTTCTTTGACCTTGGTCGGTAGGAGATGGTGAAATTGAACTTGCTAAATAGCAGAGCCCAAGCCCTTCTTGCCTTGGGTTGAGGAGCTTGGCAGTACAAAGGTATTCTACATTTTAATGATCCGTCCATACCAGGAATGGATGTTCCGCCCCTTCCCGCCTTTGTCTCCACTCCTCCAGAGCCATCTTCATAGCTAGGAGTTCCCGGTTTTCAACATCATCGTTCCATTCCGCAGAATTGAAATGATGGGACATGAAGGCACAGGGAAGACGCTTTTGGTCCTGGACGGATAGCTGGGAAAGAACGGCCCCTACTCCCACGTCAGAAGCATCAACTTCCACCACAAACTGACAAGTTGGGTCCGGTTGGATGAGGATAGAAGCAGTAGTGAATTGCTGCTTAAGATCCCCAAAGGCCTTGTCCGCTGCTGGAGACCATGTGAATGGTACCTCGGGAGAGGTGAGTGCAGAGAGGGGAGCCGCCAGGTTGCTGTGGCCCCGAATGAAACTGCGATAGAAATGAGCAAAACCCAGTAACCATTGGAGCTGCACCCTGGACGTGGGCTGTGGCCAATCCACCACCACCCTCACCTTCTCTGGATCCATCTGTACATTCCCCTCAGCTATAATGTATCCTAGAAAGGAGATAGTGGAGCGGTGGAACTCACACTTCCCTGGAGAGGTTCAAAAGCTGGGGAGAGGAGTGGTAGAGGGTACCGATTAAAAAATATATATATATTGTTGAGACCCTGGTAATCTTTACATGGATGCAGGGTCTTGTCCTTTTTCCCCACAAAGAAGAATCCTGCGGCGGCAGGATAGGCAGAAGGACGAATGCTCCCAACAGCCAGTGAGTCCTCAATGTACTCCTCCATGGCCTTAGTCTCAGATCCGGACAGGGAATAGAGCTGGCCTCGAGGTGGTGTGGTGCCCAGAAGGAGGTCAATAGCACAATCATAGAGATGATGTGGAGGAAGGGAGGTAGCACAAGCTTTGCTGAAAACCTCCAGGAGGTCATGATACTCTCCGGGCACGGCAGAGAGATCCAACGCCGTACTTGATCTTGGAGACAGACGTTTCGGGGATGGCTGCGCCGCCTTTGAATGGCAAAATGGGCTCCAACCCAACAGAATGGAACCGTAGTCCAGTCAATATCCGAGCCAAGTAAAAACGAAAACAACAGGTATGTGGGGAGACTCAATGAGGAGGAGCTGAATTGACTCACTGTGGTTTCCAGATACCCGCATATTTAGGGCAATTCTGCTGTGCGTGACTCTACCAATGGCGCGACCGATCCAGTGCCCTGGCATCCATGGGAACAGAGAGGAGTTGAGTATTGATACCCAGTTCTGATACCAGGGTAGCGTCCATAAAACCCTAATCTGCCCCAGAGTCAATAAGCACCCGGAGAGACTTAGACTGGTCTCCCCACAGCAAGCTCACAGAAAAAGGAGTATGGGTAATGGGACTTTGACTGGGAACCCTCTGACTTACCAGAGTGCTTGTACCTACTAAGGTGTCTGGTCTCTTAACTGGGCAGGTGGCTATATAATGTCCTACAGCTCCACAATACAGACAGCAATTGGAGCTTAGCCTGCAGGAATGTTCCCTAGGTGATAACCTAGCCCTTCCCAGTTGCCTAGGTTCTGGTGTGTCAGACTCACCCGTCATCGATGATTCTCGAGGAAGCTCGGGTGGCTTCAGATCCTCTATGAAAAATATCCTTTGAGGACTTCCAAATACCTTCGACGATGAGCGAGCCAATGTGGATGAACGAGTGTGACCCAGGCCAGATCTCCTCTCACTCCTGCATTCCCTTAGCCGCCCATCAATTCTAATGGTGAGGGCAACGAGGGAATCAAAGTCCACCGACAATTCACAAGCAGCTAGCTCATCCTTTATCACCTCAGATAGTCCGTGAAGGAAGGTATCGAAAAAGTGACTCAGGATTCCAGGCACTCTCGGGGGCCAATGTGCAACAATCAACAGCGTAGTCTGCCACACGATGGGAATCTTGATGTAATTCAAGACGTTTAGGGACAACCTCTCTCCCGGATACCGGAGAATTGAACACCTTCCTCACCTCTGCCATGAAATCCTCCAGATGATGACAAACGACAGAATGTTGCTCCCAAACAGCCATCGCCCAGGAGAGCGCCCTTCCCGACATTAATGTAATAATATATGCTATCTTAGATCGGTCCGAAGGGAACGAAGATGACTGTAGCTCAAAAATAATGGAGCATTGAGTATGAGAACCCCGGCAGGTACCAGGATCCCCAAAGTAATGCTCCGGAGGAGGTAAGCGGGGTTTGCGGGGAGCCGAAGTAGGCTGTACAAACTCAGCACTCATAGAGAAAAAGTAAAAAATGAAGTCCTTCAGGAAAACATGTAACTCCACAACCTCAAAAGGAATTCCACAAGAACAAGGTAATCCACAAGGTAATCCTCCAAGACAAAAAGGTAAATCCACAAGGTGGTAGGTAAAGCATAAAAAGCCTCAAAAGATACTCAAAAATAAATAAACAAGAACAAAAAACAGAATTCCACAAGAGCGTCCACCGGGATCAACAAGAGTACACAGAATACTAGGGCTGGGTGCTAACATACAAACACAGAGCAAAGAACTGAGGGAAACTAAGGGTTTAAATACAATCAGGGTAAACGAGGCACAGGTGCAAATAATAATGGGGATCAAGGGAAAGCAAAAGGTCAAAAAGCACAATGGGGGCATCTAGTGACCAAAAACCGGAACAACCCTGGCCAAATCCTGACAGAATCCCCCTAGGAACGGCTCCTGACGTTCCTACCAGCTCTCTCGGGGTGGAGGGCCCTGAACTGACGAATGAGGTCAGGGTCCAGTATGTCTTTGGCAGGAACCCAGGAGCGCTCCTCGGGACCGTAGCCTTCCCAGTCCACCAGATACTGCCAGGACCGCTGCACCCGGCGGGAATCCAGTATCCGATGGACGGTATAAGCCGGCTGGCCTCCAATGACACGAGGCGGAGGGGGAGGTCTGTCTGCCGGGACAAGGGGAGAAAAAACAACAGGTTTTAATAAGGAAATGTGAAACGTGGGATTAATCTTAAGGGATCTGGGTAAGTGTAGGCGATAAGAAACTGGGTTAACTCTCCTGGCAACCTTAAAGGGACCGATGTATCTTTGGGACAGCTTGCGAGACTCCACCCGTAGTGGTAAGTCTCTTGTGGGTAGGCCCGGGACGGCGACGTCTGTTGGCTTGTTGTTGGTACCTCTGTGAGGAACGCATAAGATTAAGACGGGTCTTCCTCCACATAAGCCGACAGCGTCTGACGAACTTCAAGGCTGAAGGCACTCTGACTTCTGCCTCCTGGTCCGGGAACAATGGAGGGGCATAGCCAAACTGACACTCGTGCGGGGACATACCATTGGAGGAGGAGCGCAAGGTATTCGGCCCAAACAATAAAGGACGACCATGCGGACGGGTTGTTACGAGTCATACATCGGAGGGTGGTTTCCAGCTCTTGATTCATCCTCTCTGTTTGGCCGTTGGACTCCGGATGGTACCCTGAAGATAGACTGGCAGAAGCTCCCATGAGTTGGCAGAAGGCCTTCCAAAACCTTGAGGCGAACTGGGGACCTCTGTCAGAAACCATATCTTGAGGAATGCCGAAGACTCGAAACACATGATTAATTACCAACTCAGCCGTTTCCTTGGCAGAAGGTAACTTAGTCAGAGGGACGAACCTGGCCGCCTTTGAAAACCTGTCGATTATGACTAGGATACTAGTATTGCCATGGGATGGAGGAAGGCCAGTAATAAAGTCCAATGAGATATGGGACCAGGGTCTGTGGGGAACAGGTAAAGGGTGAAGGAGTCCTTGAGGGCGGAGGTGAGAAGATTTGCCCTGGCAGCACACGGGGCAGGCATTGACGAAAGTGGCAACGTCTTCTCTTATGGTAGGCCACCAGAACTTACGCTGGATGAACTCCAAGGTGCGACCTACGCCCAGGTGACAGGTGAGGCGAGAGGAGTGCCCCCACAGAAGGACCTGAGTCCTCACTGCCTTGGGGACAAACAACCGATTGGCAGGACCTCCTTTCGGGTCCGGTTCGATAGCTTGAGCTCGTCTCACGGTATCCTCAACTTGCCACGAGATCGGAGCGACGATCTTAGCAGCAGGAAGGACAGGCATGTCCGTGTCATCTCGAATGGCAGGAGCGTAGACTCGGGACAGGGCATCCGGTTTGAGATTCTTCGACCCGGGCCGATAGGTGAGGATAAACTGGAATCGACTGAAGAAGAGAGACCATCTAGCTTGTCTAGAGTTCAACCGCTTCGCCTGCTGGATATACTCCAGATTTTTGTGGTCCGTAAGCACTTGAAACGGGTGAGAAGCCCCCTCGAGCCAGTGTCTCCATTCCTTCAATGCCATCTTAACCGCTAGGAGTTCACGATCCCCCACATCGTAGTTCCTCTCAGCTGGGGTAAGCCGGTGTGAGAAGAAAGCGCACGGATGAAGCTTCTTGTCTTCACCCCTCTGAGACAGGACAGCTCCAACACCAACCTCTGATGCGTCTACCTCCACCACAAACGGTTCATCCGTAGTCGGTAGTATCAGGATGGGAGCAGAGAGGACGCGCTGCTTGAGTCCTTGGAAGGCCGTCTCAGCTTCTCTTCCCCACAAAAACCTTGCATTGCCACCCTTGGTTAAAGCTGAGAGAGGGGCTGCCACCAAGCTGAAGTTCTTGATGAACTTGCGGTAAAAGTTTGTGAAGCCCAGGAAATGCTGAACTTCCTTAATGGATTTGGGAGTGGGCCAATCCGCTACCGCCCCTACCTTCCTGGGGTCCATTTGGACTCGACCGGGTTCCACTACAAATCCCAGGAATTGTACTCGGGATGAATGGAATTCACATTTTTCCGGCTTAACGTACAGATGGTTGTCTAGGAGGCGTTTGAGTACTTGTCTGACATGCTTTGTGTGTTCTTGAAGGGAGCTCGAAAAGATGAGGATGTCATCCAAGTAAACGAAAACAAATATGTTAAGCATATCCCTAAGCACATCGTTTATGAGCGCTTGGAACACCGCTGGGGCGTTGGTCAGGCCGAAGGGCATCACCAAGTATTCATAGTGACCAGTAGGCGTGTTGAAAGCGGTCTTCCACTCGTCACCAGGTCTGATCCGCACAAGATGGTATGCGTTCCGCAGGTCAAGCTTAGTGAAAACAACTGCTTCCTGGAGCAGCTCGAAGGCTGTGGCCATAAGGGGTAGCGGGTAACGGTTACGGACGGTTATGGCATTGAGTCCCCGGTAGTCGATGCAGGGACGTAATCCACCGTCTTTCTTGGCCACAAAGAAAAACCCTGCTCCCGCCGGGGAGGTGGATGGACGCATGAGGCCTGCTTCCAGAGCGTCCTTGATGTAGGTATCCATAGCAGCTCGTTCGGGTGGAGATAGGGAAAAGATCCGACCCCTGGGGGGGCAAGTGCCCGGAAACAGGTCGATGGGGCAATCATAAGGTCTATGGGGTGGTAGCATGGTGGCCCTCTGTTTGCTAAACACCAGTTTGAGGTCATGGTAACACTCGGGAACTCGGGTCAGGTCGATGGATTCTAAAGACTCGGGAGTAGAACTCGGGGAATTCGGAAAAATACAAGTAGCTTGGCACGTAGGACCCCACTGCTTGATAGTGCCCACAGACCAGTCGATGTGAGGGTTATGGCTGTGAAGCCAGGGGTATCCAAGGACGAGAGGGAATTTGGAACAGGAGATCAAATGAAAGTTCATCAATTCCTGGTGTTGTGAAACTGAAAGTCGCAAGGAGGTAGTGACATGAGTGACAAGTCCAGATCCCAAAGGGCTTCCATCCAATGTAGTAACCCTCATTGGGTCACTTAGAGGTTCAGAGGGAACGCCATTCTCCTTCGCCCAGACACCATCCATGAAGTTACCTGCGGCTCCAGAGTCTACCAAGGCTTGAAGGTGAAGCTTGTGGTTGTCCCAGCAAAGGGTGACTGGAATGAGCAGACGGGAGTTGGACGGATGGGAGGAGGTTATGTTTCCCGTTACAGTTCCTCCCGGTCTGTACGGGACAGAGCGTTTCCCTGGAGCCCGGGACACGTGGAACGGAAATGGCCCGGTTTGCCGCAATATAGACAGCGTCGCTCCCTCATCCGGCGGTCTCTCTCAGCCTGGGAGATGCGTCCAATCTGCATGGGTTCCGGTGGAGCCAGCGAGGATAAAGGTGGGGACTCGGAGCTGGGACTGATAGGGGCTAGAGGTCTACGGTTGAGTTCTCTCTCTCTCAGACGCTGGTCAATGCGTGAGGCCAACTTGATCAGGGACTCGAGATTGTCCGGTGGTTCCCGAGTGGCCAGTTCATCTTGGATAGTGTCAGAAAGGCCTTTCAGAAAGCACACCGTGAGCGCCTCGTTGTTCCAGCCACTCGCTGCTGCCACCGTGCGGAACTGGATGGCATAGTCCGTCACGCTGCGCCGACCTTGGTGGAGAGTCAGGAGCTGTTTGGCTGAGTCAGGGCCACTGCTTGGGCCTTGAAACACTCGTTTGAATTCCTCAGCAAAGGCAGAGTAGCTGGCACAGCAGGAACTATGGGCATCCCACACAGCAGTAGCCCAGGCCAGGGCTTTTTCTGACAGCAGGGTGATGATATATGCGATCTTAGACCGGTCGGTGGGAAAAGACAAGGGTTGCAGCTCGAAGGAGAGAGAACATTGGGTGAGAAACCCTTTACAAGCACTTGGATCACCTGAGAACCGTTGAGGAGGTGGAAGACAAGGTTCAGCCAGGGGGTTAACTGCCATGGGTACGTGAATCTGAGGTACTGGGACGGGAACTGTTGCCGGGGTAAGTCGATCAGATATCTGCTTTATGGAAGTCAGCATCTCCGACAGAAGATGAGAACGTCTAGCCATTAAGGCCTCTTGCTGAACCAGGGCGGCTTCGTGGCGTTGGACAGTCTCCTGGTGGTGGGACAGCATGGCAACAAGGTCCTGGGAACTGGCTGCCTCTGGGTTCATTCTTGGCTCTGTGTTTCTGTTAGGACCCGGTTGCGAACCTGGGTCCCCGGAGTGAGAAACAGTCACTTAACCAACTGAGCCACGAATAGTCAACAGAACCCCAAAGATGAGGCAGACACAGCAGTACTTGAGACGGTGTATTTAATAAAGTAAAAAATGAAGTCCTTCAGGAAAACATGTAACTCCACAACCTCAAAAGGAATTCCACAAGAACAAGGTAATCCACAAGGTAATCCTCCAAGACAAAAAGGTAAATCCACAAGGTGGTAGGTAAAGCATAAAAAGCCTCAAAAGATACTCAAAAATAAATAAACAAGAACAAAAAACAGAATTCCACAAGAGCGTCCACCGGGATCAACAAGAGTACACAGAATACTAGGGCTGGGTGCTAACATACAAACACAGAGCAAAGAACTGAGGGAAACTAAGGGTTTAAATACAATCAGGGTAAACGAGGCACAGGTGCAAATAATAATGGGGATCAAGGGAAAGCAAAAGGTCAAAAAGCACAATGGGGGCATCTAGTGACCAAAAACCGGAACAACCCTGGCCAAATCCTGACATACAGGACAATAGGCAAGCAGCTAGGTGAGAAGGTAACAACTGTTGGCGCAATTATTAGAAAATGGAAGAAGTTCAAGATGACGGTCAATCACCCTCGGTCTGGGGCTCCATGCAAGATCTCACCTCGTGGGGCATCAATGATCATGAGGAAGGTGAGGGATCAGCCCAGAACTACACGGCAGGACCTGGTCAATGACCTGAAGAGAGCTGGGACCACAGTCTCAAAGAAAACCATTAGAAACACACTACGCCGTCATGGATTAAAATCCTGCAGCGCATGCAACGTCCCCCTGCTCAAGCCAGCGCATGTCCAGGCCAGTCTGAAGTTTGCCAATGACCATCTGGATGATCCAGAGGAGGAATGGGAGAAGGTCATGTGGTATGATGAGACAAAAAATGAGCTTTTTGGTCTAAACTCCACTCGCCGTGTTTGGAGGAAAAAGAGGATGAGTACAACCCCAAGAACATCATCCCAACCGTGAAGCATGGAGGTGGAAACATCATTCTTTGGGGATGCTTTTCTGCAAAGGGGACAGGATGACTGCACCGTATTGAGGGGAGGATGGATGGGGCCATGTATCGCGAGATCTTGGCCAACAACCTCCTTCCCTCAGTAAGAGCATTGAAGATGGGTCGTGGCTGGGTCTTCCAGCATGACATCGACCCGAAACACACAGCCAGGGAAACTAAGGAGTGGCTCCGTAAGAAGCATCTCAATGTCCTGGAATGGCCTAGCCAGTCTCCAGACCTGAACCCAATAGAAACTCTTTGGAGGGAGCTGAAAGTCCATATTGCCCAGCGACAGCCCCGAAACCTGAAGGATCTGGAGATGGTCTGTATGGAGGAGTGGGCCAAAATCCCTGCTGCAGTGTGTGCACACCTGGTCAAGAACTACATGAAATGTATGATCCTTGTAATTGCAAACAAAGGTTTCTGTACCAAATATTAAGTTCTGCTTTTCTAATGTACCAAATACTTATGTCATGCAATAAAATGCAAATTAATTACTTAAAAATCATACAATGGGATTTTCTGAATTTTTGTTTTAGATTCTGCCTCACAGTTGAAGTGTACCTATGATAAAAATTACAGACTTCTATATGCTTTGTAAGTAGGAAAACCTGCAAAATCGGCAGTGTATCAAATACTTGCTCTCCCCACTGTATACAGGACCATATAGCGCAATACAACGTGACTGCGACTGCACTAATTTGAGAATAAAGAGGTGCTGCAGCACGTGTATATCACCATCTTCAGTACAGGATAAAATGGCACAATTAACTTGAATACCTCTAAATAGTGAAATACAGTGTAATCAAATCATTTTCTTTATCACATGCTCTGAATACAACAGATGTAGACCTTACAGTGAAATGATTACTTACAAGCCCTAACCAGCAGTGCAGTCATACAGTTGAAGTTGAAAGTTTACATACACTTAGGTTGGAGTCAACCTGTTAGAGCTAGGGCTACTTTTTTCAACATTTTGTTAAAAATCGCGCAACATTTCAACGTCCTGCTACTCATGCCAGGAATATAGTATATGCATATAATTAGTATGTGTGGATAGAAAACACTCTGAAGTTTCTAAAACTGGTTAAACCACGTCTGTGACTATAACAGAACGTGTGTCTCGGGGAAAATCCCAAGGAAAACTGATCACCCAAAAGAAAGAAAATATCAATGCGCCAGTTGCCTGTATTGTCTATGGGGAGAGAAAATAGATGGCTCCCAGTTGACAATTCCTACAGCTTCCACACGATGTCTCCAGTCTTGGCAATTGGTGTGACGTTATTCCTTGGTTCAACGAAGAAGAGTCACTTCCTGTCATCACTGCATCACAAAGGAAGTTTTGGTAGAGAGAATATCGACCATCGTCTGAAGACTTAATGCTATTGAATACAGATCGCCCCGTGATGAATTCGATCACGTATTAACATTTACTAATATCTAAAGTTGAATTACAAAAGTAGTTTGAAGTGTTTTGTCAAAGTTTATAGGCAACTTTTTTAATTTAAAAAAAAAACGTTGCGTTTAAAAACTGTGTTTTTCCTGGATCTGACGGTCTTCATAAATGGACATTTTGGGTATACAATTTAATCGGAAAAAAAAGACCTCTCTGGCCCACCCGAGACGCAATCGTCCCACCTTGCCAACAATAAATGCAAATGCGCTACGCCAAATGCTAATAGCACTCATTAAAACTCAAACGTTCATTAAAACTCACATGCAGGGTACTCAATTCAAGCTACACTCGTTGTGAATCTAGCCAACGAGTCAGATTTGTAAAATGAGAAGCTATTATCTGATAGCATGCAACACCCCAAAATACCAGAAGGGGTCGTAAACAAAAGAATTAGCGTAGCCGGCGCTACACAAAACGCAGAAATAAAATATAAAACATTCATTACCTTTGACGAGCTTCTTTGTTGGCACTCCTATATGTCCCATAAACATCACCTCATTTTACCTACCTCATCCCCATACTGTTTTTATTTATTTACTTTTCTGCTCTTTTGCACACCAATATCTGTACCTGTACATGACTATCTGATCAATTATCACTCCAGTGTTAATCTGCAAAACTGTAATTATTTGTCTACCTCATGCCTTTTGCACACAATGTATATAGACTCCCTTTTTTCTACTGTGTTATTGACTTGTTAATTGTTTACTCCATGTGTAACTCTGTGTTGTCTGTTTACACTGCTATGCTTTATCTTGGCCAGGTCACAGTTGCAAATGAGAACTTGTTCTCAACTAGCCTACCTGGTTAAATAAAGGTGAAGTAAAAAATAAAAAATAAAAAAAATAATAAAATCAATAAGGTTCCAACCGGAGAATTCTATGTCTTCAGAAAAGCACTGGAACGAGAGCTAACTCTCTCGTGACTGCGCATCATGAGACCAAGGCACTCTGCCAGACCACTGATTCAAACATGTCTCATGAGCCCCTACTTTATAGTAGAATCCTCAAACAAGTTTCTAAAGACGGTTGACATCTAGTGGAAGCTGTAGGAAGTGCAACTTGACTACTTAGACACTGTGTATTCGGTAGGCCAAGCTTTGAAAAACAACAAACCTCAGAGTTCCCACTTCCTGGTGGATTTGTCTCAGGTTTTCGCCTGCCATGTGAGTTCTGTTATACTCACAGACATCTTTCAAACAGTTTTGAAACTTCGGAGTGTTTTCTAGCCAATACTACTAATAATATGCATATATTAGCATCTGGGACAGAGTAGGAGGCAGTTCACTCTGGGCACGCTATTCATCCAAAAGCGAAAATGCTGCCCGCTGTCCCAAAAAGGTTAAAGAGCAGCAGTAAAATAACAATAGCGATGCTATAAACAGGGGGCACCGGTACAGATTTAGTGTTTGGGGGCACCGGTTAGTCAAGGTAATTGAGGTAATATGTATATGTAGCTAGAGTTATTAAAGTGACTATGCATAGATAATAACAGAGTAGCAGCGGTGTAAAGGGGAAGCAAATGCAAATTGTCCTCGGAAGACATTTGATTAGATGTTCAGGAGTCTTATGGCTTGGGGATAGAAGCTGTTTAGAAGCTTCTTGGACCTAGACTTGGCGCTCCGGTACCACTTGCCATACGGTATCAGAGAGAACAAATTTTCTTAGACAATTTCTAGGGCCTTCCTCTGACACCGCCTGGTATAGAGGTCCGGGATGGCAGGAAGCTTGGCCCCAGTGATGTACTGGGCCATACACACTACCCTCTGTAGTTCCTTGTGATAGGAGGCCGAGCAGTTGCCATACCAGGAAGTGATGCTACCAGTCAGGATGCTCTCGATGGTGCAGTTGTAGAGCCTTTTGAGGATCTGAGGACCCATGCCAAATCTTTTCAGTCTCCTGAGGGGGAATAGGTTTTGTCGTGCTCTCGTCACGAATATCTTGGTGTGCTGTGGACACCAAGGAACTTGAAGCTCTCAACCTGCTCCACTACCGCCCAGTCGATGAGAATGGGGATGTGCTCAGTCCTCCTTTTCCTGTAGTCCACAATCATCTCCTTTGTTTTGATCACATTGAGGGAGTGTTTGTTGTCCTGGCACCACACAGCCAGTCTCTGATGTTCTCCTTGTAGGATGTCTCGTCGTTGTCTGTGATCAGGCCTACCACTGTTGTGTCGTTGGCAAACTTAATGATGGTATTGGATTCATGCCTGGCCGTGCAGTCATGAGTGAACAGGGAGTACAGGAAGGACGGAGCCCGCACCCCTGAGTGACCACCGTGTTGAGGATCAGAGTGGGGGATGTGTTGTTACCTACCCTTACCACCTGGGGGCGGCCCGTCAGGAGGTCCAGGATCCAGCTGCAGAGGGAGGTGTTTAGTCCCAGGGTCCTTAGCTTAGTGATAAGCTTTGAGGACAGTATGGTGTTGAACGCTGAGCTGTAGTCATCGAATAGTATTCTCACATAGGTGTTCCTTTTGTCCAGGTGGGAAAGGGCAGTGTGGAGTGCAATAGAGATTGCATCATCTGTAGATCTGAGTAGGCAGTATGCAAATTGGAGTGGGTCTAAGGTTCTGGATAATGGTGTTGATGTGATCCATGGCCAACCTTTCAAAGCACTTCATGGCTGTAGACGTGAGTGCACGGGTCGGTAGTCATTTAGGCAGGTTACCTTAGTGTTCTTGGGCATATGGACTATGGTTGTCTGCTTGAAACATATTGGAATTACAGACATGTTGAAAATGTAATTGAAGACCCTTGCCAGTTGGTCAGCGCATGCTCGTAGTGCACGTCCTGGTAATCCGTCTGGCCCTGCGGCCTTGTGAATGTTGGCCTTTTTAAAGGTCTTACTCACATCGGCTGCGAAGAACTTGATCACACAGTCTTCCGGAACAGCTGATGCTTTCATGCATGTTTGTGCTACTTGCCTCGAAGCAAGCATATAAGTAATTTAACTTGTCTGGTTGGCTTTTGTCACTTAGCAGGTCTCGCCTGTGCTTCCCTTTGTAGTCTGTAATAGTTTGCAAGCCCTGCCACATCTGACGAGCGTTGGAGCCGGTGTAGTACTTTTTGAGCTGGAAACTGTTGTTCTGATTAAATAAGCAATAAAAACTGGCCTTCTTCAGACTAGTTGAGTATCTGGAGCATCAGCATTTGTGGATTTGATTGAAAATGCCTGAAACAAAGTATTTTCTTCTGAAACTCATCAGTCTATTCTTGTTCTGAGAAATGAAGGCTATTCCATGCGAGAAATTGCCAAGACACTGAAGATCTCGTACAACGCGGTGTACCACTCCCTTCACAGAACAGCACAAACCGGCCCTAACCAGAATAGAAAGAGGAGTGGGAGGCCCCAGTGCACAACTGAGCAAGAGCACAAGTACATTAGTGTCTAGTTTGAGAAACAGATGCCTCACAGGTCCTCAACTGGCAGCTTCATTAAATAGTACCCACAAAACACCAGTCTCAACGTCAACAGTGAAGAGGCGACTACGGATGCTGGCCTTCTAGTCAGAGTTGCAAAGAAAAAGCCATATCTCTGTCCAGTTTCTGTGTTCTTTTGCCCATCCTAATCTTTTATTTTTATTGGCCAGTCCGAGATATGGCAATGCACTGGGGGACATTATCTTATACCAATATAGGGTTAATGATATAATAACCAAAACAGAGGTAGCCAGCTCACAATTGCTAGCTCGCAGTTGAAACTACTAATTAGCATAACCATAAATATGACATTATCTTCACAGAGTGCATCTTCAGACAATATATGAAATATGTACTAACATGGCTAACACAATGAAAGCTAACTGGTGGGAAAACACAAGGATGGCTGGAACTTTCTCTCACTTGATTACTCACGAGCTGACCTTCTCTGAGCTGGAGATAACACGGTATGCTCTGCTCCACTTCGCTGGTGGGCGGAGCTCCAGCTCTGATATGATGAACTAACATTATTGAAATGATTACCTACAAATACTTCAGACTTTTCTACTGCCACCCCTGAATTCACTATGTTAATTCACTCCTAAGAAAGTCTCAATACTTAACTTGACTATCTTAACTCTCTCTTACATACATATCTTACCCAGACCTAACAGACATGATATGAGATGTGTAGGGGTGTTTAGCCACTCCATCAACAGAGGATCTGGCTAGGTATAACCACTAATAAAAACAACTCTAGTCCCTTACATAAATGATGAAAAGGGTTCTCTGCTCAAGTGGAGAAGAGAAGCTGCTGTCCGTAACAGCCTGGCGTAGCTACAGCTCTGACATGATTATCTACAAATACTTCACAGCCTTTTGTACACTATGAGACTCGAAAATTGAGCTAAGGTGCATCTTGTTTCCATTGATCATCC
The DNA here is from genome assembly GCF_036934945.1 of Oncorhynchus masou masou. Classification (NCBI taxonomy): domain Eukaryota; kingdom Metazoa; phylum Chordata; class Actinopteri; order Salmoniformes; family Salmonidae; genus Oncorhynchus; species Oncorhynchus masou. The sequence goes on from NC_088222.1 coordinate 15,449,260, forward strand.
TTCAGATGTTTCTACAACTTGATTGTGGAGTCCACCTGTGGTAAATTCAATTGATTGGACATGATTTGGAAAGGGACACACCTAAGGTCCCACAGTTGACAGTGAATGTCAGAGCAAAAACCAAACCATGAGGATGAAGGAACTGTCCATATAGCCCCAAAACAGGATTGTGTCTAACCACAGATCTGGGGAAGGGTACCAAAACATTTCTGCAGCATTTAAGGTCCCCAAGAACACAGTGACCTCCATCATTCTTAAATGGAAAAAGTTTGGAACCACCAAGACTCTTCCTAGAGCTGTCCGCTCATCCAAACTGAGAAATCTGGGGAAATCCTCTGTGGAGACGAGAGCAACTTCCAGAAGGATAACCATCTCTGCAGCACTCCACCAATCAGGCCTTTATTGTAGAGTGGCCAGATAGAAGCCACTTCTCAGTAAAAGGTACGTTACAGCCTACTTGGAGTTTGCCAATTGGCACCTAGGGGACTCTCAGATAATGGGAAACAAGATTTGCCCTGAATGCCAAGTCTGGAGGAAACCTGGCATCGTCCCCTGAACTGTAGCATGGTGGTGGAAGCATCATGATGTGGAGACTAGTCAGGATTGAGGGAAAGATGAACACAGCAAAGTAAAGATACCCTTGATGATAACCTGCTCCAGAGCGCTCTGGACCTCAGACTGGGGTGAAGGTTCAATTACCAACAGGAAAATGACCCTAAGCCAAGCCAAGGCAAGGCAGGAGTGGCTTCGACACAAGTCTCTGAATATCCTTGAGTGGCCCAGCTAGAGCCTGGACTTGAACCCGATCGAACATCTCTGAAGAGACCTGAAAATAACTGTGCAGGGACGCTCCCTATCCAACCTGAGAGAGTTTGAGAGGATCTGCAGAGAAGAATGGAAGAACCTCCCCAAATACAGGTGTGCCAAGCTTATAGCGTCATACACAAGAAGACTTGAGGCTGTAATCGCTGCCAAAATTGATTCAACATTGTGATTTATTTCATTATTATTCTTTTTTTTCATTTGCAAAAATTCTAAACCTGTTTTTCATTATGGGGTATTGTATGTAGATTGATGACGAAAACAAACATTTTGATCCATTTTAGAATAAGGATGTAATAAGGTTCTGAATACTTTCCGAATATTGTGTGTGTACATTATTTTGTTAGACTGTTTCACTCAGATATCATATTAAAAACTGGAAACCTTTCTCTCCACCCTATATGGTAAAATGTGTGGAATTGCAGGACTTTAGCTGTAAAACTGCACCATTTTCTTTCTGCCCCTTTGAATTTAAAAAAAATTGCATGACATTAGTTAGACAAGTGCAAAATCTTCTCTCTGCCCCATGGCAAAAGGTGTAGAATTGCACCAAACTTATTTTAAAACTGCAACATTTTCTCTATGCCCAATAGCAAAATGTGCAGATTAGCAGGAATTAAACTCTGAAACAAATCCAAAAAATACTTAGGGCCCCTAAAAGGCTAGGGCCGGCTCTGACTGCGGCCCCTCATCAGCCACAGCAGCCCCTCATGATGAGTTCAGATTTTTCATGGTCCCCACCCACATCAAAGTTTTCCGTCTTTGCATTATTACAATGAGAATACTGTAATCTGGTTGTATTGACGTTGTTGCATATGTCCAGTATTAAACAATGCTAGGGAAGGACTGTACGTGTACTAACTGCATGCTCTTTTCTGTGGATGAGCCAACAAACAATATGCAAAAGATCCATTTATTTTCTTTTTCATCACTGTTGTCATTTCTGTTTACAGCGAGCTTGTCTCACACAGACATCCATATCTGTTATGTCTCACACTGTGGCTCTGTTTCTCCCTCAGTCCAACAACCTGTCCCTGGATTGTTTGTTTTTTAATCAGTCCTCCATTGTAGAGCGGTGATTTATGATGTATATTAAACAAATATATGAATAGTTTTGTGTTCTTTTTGTATGCAGCACTATTGGGAGGAAATGTATTAAATTGTGGATAAGCGAGGACAGAGTGGATGTGTTCTGATGTTTTATATTGTGTTTTGAATGATTATACATAAGAGCAGACAGTTTTACTCTTAAAACGATTATTGCCCACGGTTTGTTTATACTTATTTAACTGGCTTTTGGCTATGGAACAGCATTCTGAAGGGTTTAGGTTTTAACCCTCAGTGACTGCTACCTGTGCTATAGGTATTATTATTCTGTAATGACCATTTAACAATGTAATTTGTAATCGTGAAAGTAAATGCCAGGGAAATAGGCCTGTAATCCCAAAATGACATATGCTTAAGTATGTCATATTCAATTTACAATGCATTGCAAACAATATCAATAAGGTAAAAGCATAAGATAAAAGGTCAGTACTCTCACATTAAAGTCTTCTTTAGTCTTTAATCACAGCTCTTCAATCATAATCATGAAAAAGACTGATCTAGTGATGGAAGTGGTTTGATGTGTGACGGACCAAGGCTACCCTGCCTCATTAGAGGCAGTTAAGTAAGGAGAAATTAGCTTCGGTTCTAAATCTCACTCAACCAGCACACACTGGAGCCTATAATGCACATCTAATTGCTAATAAAAACACTGAACGCAATGAATGGCTGCCACTGAGTGTGAATAACGTCTCTACTATTCTCTTCAGTATCCCAGTGGTCAAATCTGGTTGAAATTGGCTCATTACAACCAGCATTACAGCTGATGTTATTTCAACAAGTGTTTCCCACTGGGTTTCTGAATAGAATGTATGCATTTGTTTTCCTGCTGAAGATGAGGGTTGTGATTTTAACTTCTACTATCGTAACGTAGTCCCTTATAGCTCAGTTGGTAGAGAATGGCGCTTGCAATGGCACTTGCAATGCCAGGGTTGTGGGTTTGAGTCCTAAGGGGGACCACTATGAAAATGTATGGACCCAATACTGTAAGTCGCTCTAGATAAGAGCGTCTGCTAAAATATAAACAATTAAATGTAAAGTTTGCAGTGTTGGATTGTACTACCATACTCTACTGTATAATCTTTACTTGTAAATGTGTTGTTTGCAGAGTCTGACGTGGCAAGGTTTGACGGCAGCAGCTGCTTGGTCTACAGGTTCAGCCCTAACCCAACATCAAGTCAAACAGCCAAAGACACCATCTCTCTGAACTTCAAAACCCTGCAGAACTCTGGGACCTTGATACACACAGAGGGACAAGGTGATCACACCATCACGCTGGAGTTACACAAAGGAAAACTTTTACTCCATCTCAGAAAAGGTACAGTGGCCTCTAGTACAATAAAATCCATTTATCTCGCATGTCCTTTATGACGTTCACTATACTTTTTTACGATAAATAGTTTTCACAGTATAGAATGTGTTTGGAGCTGACACAGTGTTTTAGGGGAATAGCCTACCATAGTAAAAATGTTACATCAACTACTATACTTACTACGATGCACAGCAGACAGGGAAAGAAAGTTTCATGTTTACCAGGCATAAGTGGGGCTAAACTTCAGGTGGTGTTATGTTCTCAGCTTGCCAGACTGTCCAAGGCATCAACATATGGTGCACCTCTTAGCAGGACCATCTGTCTGTTGCATACCACTAGGGTAGAGAGAGAAACACCTCTCTATCTTCACAGGGAGGTTAGTACAGTAGATATCCACTAAGCACTATCAGCACACGGAGCACACCCACACCCACACACAAACACCACACACATACACTGTACTATCAGCACACTAAACATGTCTAATACACAGCAGACCTACACATAATTATTGAGACACTTACGATAACTTAGGACCATAATAAATTCTGCAATGGCAGAATGGCCCGGGTATCCTGGAAGGACATTGACCTCATCCCATCAGTTGAGGATGCCTGGTCATTCCTTAAAAGTAACGTCCTCACCATTTTAGATAAGCATGCTCCGTTCAAAAAATGCAGAACTAAGAACAGATATAGCCCTTGGTTCACTCTAGACCTGACTGCCCTCGACCAGCACAAAAACATCCTGTGGCGGACTGCAATAGCATTGAATAGTCCCAGCGATATGCAACTGTTCAGGGAAGTCAGGAACCAATTCACACAGTCAGTCAGGAAAGCAAAGGCCAGCTTCTTCTGGCAGAAATGTGTATCCTGTAGCTCCAACTCCAAAAAGTTCTGGGACACTGTGAAGTCCATGGAGAACAAGAGCACCTCCTCCCAGCTGCCCAATGCACTGAGGCTCGGTAACACGGTCACCACCGATAAATCCATGATTATCGAAAACTTCAACAAGCATTTCTCAACGGCTGGCCATGCCTTCCTCCTGGCTACTCCAACCTCGGCCAACAGCTCCGCCCCCCCCCCCCCCCCTGCAGCTACTCGCCCAAGCCTCTCCAGGTTCTCCTTTACCCAAATCTAGATAGCAGATGTTCTGAACGAGCTGCAAAACCTGGACCCGTACAAATCAGCTGGGCTTGACAATCTGGACCCTCTATTTCTGAAACTATCCGTCGCCATTGTCACAACCCCTAGCCTGTTCAACCTCTCTTTCATATCGTCTGAGATCCCCAAGGATTGGAAAGCTGCCGCAGTCATCCCCCTCTTCAAAGGGGGAGACACCCTGGACCCAAACTGTTACAGACCTATATCCATCCTGCCCTGCCTATCTAAGGTCTTCGAAAGCCAAGTCAACAAACAGGTCACTGACCATCTCGAATCCCACCGTACCTTCTCCGCTGTGCAATCTGGTTTCCGAGCCGGTCACGGGTGCACCTCAGTCACGCTCAAGGTACTAAACGATATCATAACCGCCATCGATAAAAGACAGTACTGTGCAGCCGTCTTCATCGACCTTGCCAAGGCTTTCGACTCTGTCAATCACCATATTCTTATCGGCAGACTCAGTAGCCTCGGTTTTTCTGATGACTGCCTTGCCTGGTTGACCAACTACTTTGCAGACAGAGTTCAGTGTGTCAAATCGGAGGGCATGCTGTCCGGTCCTCTGGCAGTCTCTATGGTGGTGCCACAGGGTTCAATTATCGGGCCGACTCTTTTCTCTGTATATATCAATGATGTTGCTCTTGCTGCGGGCGATTCCCTGATCCACCTCTACGCAGACGACACCATTCTGTATACTTCCGGCCCATCCTTGGACACTGTGCTATCTAACCTCCAAACGAGCTTCAATGCCATACAACACTCCTTCCGTGGCCTCCAACTGCTCTTAAACACTAGTAAAACCAAATGCATGCTTTTCAACCGTTCGCTGCCTGCACCCGCATGCCCGACTAGCATCACCACCCTGGATGGTTCCAACCTAGAATATGTGGACATCTATAAGTACCTAGGTGTCTGGCGAGACTGTAAACTCTCCTTCCAGACTCATATCAAACATTTCCAATCTAAAATCAAATCTAGAGTCAGCTTTCTATTCAGCAACAAAGCCTCCTTCACTCACGCCGCCAAACTTACCCTAGTAAAACTGACTATCCTACCGATCCTTGACTTCGGCGATGTCATCTACAAAATAGCTTCTAATACTCTACTCAGCAAACTGGATGCAGTTTATCACAGTGCCATCCTTTTTGTTACTAAAGCACCTTAAACCACCCCCACTGCAACCTGTATGCTCTAGTCGGCTGGCCCTCGCTACATATTCGTCGCCAGACCCACTGGCTCCAGGTCATATACAAGTCCATGCTAGGTAAAGCTCCGCCTTATCTCAGTTCACTGGTCATGATGGCAACACCCACCCATAGCACGCGCTCCTGCAGGTGTATCTCACTGATCATCCCTAAAGCCAACACCTCATTTGGCCGCCTTTCGTTCCAGTTCTCTGCTGCCTGTGACTGGAACGAATTGCAAAAATCGCTGAAGTTGGAGACTTTTATCTCCCTCACCAACTTCAAACATCTGCTATCTGAGCAGCTAACCGATCGCTGCAGCTGTACATAGTCTATCGGTAAATAGCCCACCCAATTTACCTACCTCATCCCCATACTGTTTATATTTATTTACTTTTCTGCTCTTTTGCACACCAACATCTTTACCTGTACATGACCATCTGATCATTTATCACTCCAGTGTTAATCTGCAAAATTGTAATTATTTGCCTACCTCCTCATTCCTTTTGCACACAATGTATATAGACTCTTTTTTTCTTTTTTTTCTACTGTGCTATTGACTTGTTTATTGTTTACTCCATGTGTAACTCTGTGTTGTCTGTTCACACTGCTATGCTTTATCTTGGCCAGGTTGCAGTTGCAAATGAGAACTTGTTCTCAACTAGCCTACCTGGTTAAATAAAGGTGAAATAAAAAAATAAAAAATAAATAAATAACTACTGAATGATTTAAGGATACCTTATTGCTGGAATCTGCAGTTTGCTGTATTCTGTAGTCGGTTACTTAGGTTATCCAATCCAAAACCCAATAAAGGGTTTTTACTGTGGGATGCTCTGCTATTCATTATTAGTTGAATGAAATGAAAACCCCACAATTTGTCACTGGAATAACGTGATTGTCAACATAATAAGAAGAGGAAATTAAAACAGCAGGTGACAGACTGAACCTGTGCCAAAACAGAATAAAAGGCAAAAACAATCATAGTTTATCAAACTAGTTGAAGGGATCAAAATTGTCTGCTGCACTTAATCAATCCAAATGGCCATAGGCTACAGTATAACATTTTACACTACATGATGAGTAAGGTCACACTGAAGAGGGTTGTAACTTGTGAGTACACAAACTATTTGAGTGGCCAGTTTTAAACATTTAGTTTTTGGTAGTAGTGATGAACCTGGATAGACCATTCTCCTTGTCTGATCATCTTCTGCATATTTCAAAAACTCAGTTTATGAGAGTTTATATCCATTTTTTATTTAACATTTATATATTTAACCAGGTTTTTCCATTGATGGCAAGAACTGGGGTTTCTACATGTATAGAATTTCCAATCATAACGCTTATAGGCATTTCGCTAGGCAGATTAGGTTTTCCCACTAGGGCCTCGACTCTAGGCACTGCCATGTCTGTCTACCTTAGAGCCATTCCATATGCATGGCTCTAGCTAGACCTCTCCAATACACTGACGTTCCTCAACAGCAGCTCCAGTTTTCCCTGCAATAGCTGTTCTCTTCTACACAATGTGATTGAATGACGCTGATAGACAACTAGCCGACAGTAAACCATCGTTAGTGCTGTCATTTTTAAAGGAAAGCTCAGAGGGAGAAAATGAAAACCATCCGTTGTCATGATGGACGAGAGATTATGTCATTCTGTTTATCTTCATATGGACTGGCGCTGACAAAAGAACTGTGGCTCTGCCTCAATCAAAGCGTTTGTCGGGACGCTCTCCCTCATCACCCTTTCTCTCCTTCCCTCTGCCTCTTTATTTCTCTTTCCCTCTTCAAATCAAAATCAAATGTTGTTGGTCACATGCGCTGAATACAACAGGTGTAGACTTTACTGTGAAATGCTAACTTAAAAGCCCATTCCCAACACTGCAGAGTTAAATAGTATGAAAAATATTTGACAAATAAAAAAGGAAATACTAACACAATAAAAACAATAATGAGGCTATGTTCTAGGAGTACCAGTACAGAGTCAATGTGTAGGGGTACCAGTACAGAGTCAATGTGCAGGGGTACCAGTACAGAGTCAATGTGCAGGGGTACCAGTACAGAGTCAATGTGCAGGGGTACCAGTACAGAGTCAATGTGCAGGGGTACCAGTACAGAGTCAATGTGCAGGGGTACCAGTACAGAGTCAATGTGCAGGGGTACCAGTACAGAGTCAATGTGCAGGGGTACCAGTACAGAGTCAATGTGCAGGGGTACCAGTACAGAGTCAATGTGCAGGGGTACCAGTACAGAGTCAATGTGCAGGGGTACCAGTACAGAGTCAATGTGCAGGGGTACCAGTACAGAGTCAATGTGCAGGGGTACCAGTACAGAGTCAATGTGCAGGGGTACCAGTACAGAGTCAATGTGCAGGGGTACCAGTACAGAGTCAATGTGCAGGGGTACCAGTACAGAGTCAATGTGCAGGGGTACCAGTACAGAGTCAATGTGCAGGGGTACCAGTACAGAGTCAATGTGCAGGGGTACCAGTACAGAGTCAATGTGCAGGGGTACCAGTACAGAGTCAATGTGCAGGGGTACCAGTACAGAGTCAATGTGCAGGGGTACCAGTACAGAGTCAATGTGCAGGGGTACCAGTACAGAGTCAATGTGCAGGGGTACCAGTACAGAGTCAATGTGTAGGGGTATCAGTACAGAGTCAATGTGCAGGGGTACCAGTACAGAGTCAATGTGCAGGGGTACCAGTACAGAGTCAATGTGCAGGGGTACCAGTACAGAGTCAATGTGCAGGAGTACCAGGTAGTTGAGGTCATTGAGTTAATACGGTATGTACATGTAGGTACTGTAGTGGTAAAATTAACTAGGCAATCAGGATAATTCATTAACAAAGTAGCATCAGCGTGTGTGAAGAGTGTGAGTGTGTGAGTGATCATATTTAATGTATGTGTGTTGGAGTGTCAGAATAGTATGTGTGAGTGTGTGGGTGAAGTTTAGTGAGTGTACATTCTGCATGAAAAATGTAATAATAAAGGGCGTCAATGTAAATAGTCTGGGTAGCCTTTTGATGAACTGTTCAGCAGTCTTATGGTACTCTGGTACCACTTGCCCTGCGGTAGCAGAAAGAACAGTCTATTACTTGGGTGGCTGGAGTCGTTGACAATTTTTAACCACTTCCTCTGACAACGCCTGGTATAGAGGTCCTGGAAGGCAGGGAGTTCGCCCCCAGTGAGGTACTGCCCTCTGTAGCACCTTCCGGTTGGATGCCGAGCAGTTGCTATACCAAGTGGTGATGCAGCCAGTCAAGATGCTCTCAATGGTGCAGTTGTAGAACATTTTTAGGATCTTAGGGCCCATGCAAAATCTTTTCATTCTCCTGAGGGGGAAGATGCGTACCTCTTCACAACTGTGTTGGTATGACTGGACCATGATAGGACCTTAGTGGTGTGGACACCGAGGAATTTTAAACTCTCGACCCACTCCACTACAGCCCTGTCGATGTGAATAGGGGCGTGTTCGCTCTCCATTTCCTGTAGTCCAGATCAGCTCCTTTGTCTGGCCGATATTGAGGGAGAGGATGTTGTACTGGCACTACACTGCCAGATATTTGACCTCTTCCTTAAAGGCTGTCTCATCGTCGTTGGAGATTAGGCCTACCACCGTCGTGTCGTCTGCAAACTTAATGATGGTGTTGGATTTGTGCGTGGCCACACAGTCGTGGGTGAACAGGGAGTACAGGAGGGGACAGAGCACACACCCCTGAGGTGCTCCCATGTTGTGGGTCAGCATGGTGGATGTGTTGCTGCCTAACCTCAATACCTGGGGGCAGCCCGTCAAGAAGTCCAGGATACAGTTGCAGAGCGAATTGTTCCAGGGTCCTTAGCTTAATGATGAGCATTGAGAGCACTATGGTTTTGAACGCTGAGCTGTAGTCAATGAACATCATTCTCACCTAGGTGTTCCTTTTGTCCAGGTGGGAAAGGGCAGTGTGGAGTGCGATTGAGATTGCTTCATCTGTGGACATGTTGGGGCAGTATGCGAATTGGAGTGGGTGCAGGGTTTCTGGGATCATGGTTGATCTCAGATATGACCAGCCGTTTGAAGCATTTCATGGCTACAGATGTGAGTGCTATGGGGCAGTAGTCATTTAGACAGGTTACCTTGGTTATCTTGGGCATGGTTTGCTTGAAACTTAGGTATTACAGACTGGGTCAGGGAAAGATTGAAAATGTCATTGAAGACACTTGCCAGCTGTTTTGAGTATGCGTCCTGGTAACCTGTCTGGCTCTGCAGCCTTATGAATGTTAAGCTGTTTAAAGGTTTTACTCACATCTGCAATGAAGAGCGTGATCATACTGTTGTCCGGAACAGCTGGTGCTGTCACGCATGGTTCAGTGTTGCTTGTCTCAAAGCGAGCGTAGAAGGTATTTAAGTTGTCTGGTAGGCTTTAAGTTGTCTGGTAGGCTTTCAGCTGGGTTTCCCTTTGTAATCCATGATATTTTGCAAGCCCTGCCACATCCTGCAAGCATCAGAGTCGGTGTAGTAGGATTCGATTTTAGTCCTGTATTGATGCTTTTCATGTTTGATGGTTTGTTGGAGGGCATAGCGGGATTTCTTATAAATGTCCGGATTGGTGTCCCGCTCCTTGAAAGCAGCAGCTCTAGCTTTTAACTCAGTGCAGATGTTGCCTGTAATCCATGGATTCTGGTTGGATATGTACGTAGCGTCACTGTGGGGAAGACGTCATCGATGCACTTATTAATGAAGCCGTTGACTGATGTGTTAAACTCCTCAATACCATCGGATTCATCTTGGAACATATTCTGTAGTCTGTGCTAACGAAACAGTCATGTAAGCTTAGCATCCGCGTCATCTGACCACATCCAAATTGATTGTGTCACTGGTACTTCCTGTTTGAGATTTTGCTTGGAAGAAGGAATCAGGAGAATAGAGTTATGGTCAAATTTGCCAAATAAAGGGCAACAGAGAGCTTTGTGTATGGAGTGAAGGTTGTCCAGAGTTTTTTTTAGGTGCACATATGCTGGTAGAAATGAGGTAAAATGGATTTCAGTTGGTTACCTTGTTATTTATCATCTGTAGCTCAGTTGGTAGAGCATGGCCCTTGCAACAGAAGGATAGTGGGTTCAATTCCCAAAAAGGCCCATACATAAAATGTATGCATGCATGATTGTAAGTCACTTTGGATAAAAGTGTTTGCTAAATAGCGTATATTATTTATCAGTTTTTTAAATTCTTTTTACATATATCCTCTCTCCCCTCTCTCCTTCCCCCTCTTCCCCCCTCTCTCCTTCCCCCTCTCTCCTCTCTCTCCTTCCCCCTCTCTCCTCTCTCTCCTTCCCCCTCTTCCCCCTCTCTCCTTCCCCCTCTCTCCTCTCTCTCCTTCCCCCTCTCTCCTCTCTCTCCTTCCCCATCTCTCCTCTCTCTCCTTCCCCCTCTTCCCCCCTCTCTCCTTCCCTCTCTCTCCTCTCTCTCCTTCCCCCTCTCTCCCTCCCTTTCCAATTTGTTTCATGCTGTAATTTACCAATGTAAGCTCTGTCTGTCTCTTTCACTCAGTCTTTCTCTTCTCTCTCACATGAATGTAATGTTGTGTCTATTGAATTAGTGTGACTCTTCCTCGGTTTTAATGCAAGGTTGAATTATCTGCATAATTTAGGTCATTACCTCTCTGACTGTGTATTAGACCTGAAGCTATAATTAAGCAGCCATTTACTCAAGAATCAAGTCAAATCCTGATAAGAAACAGTCCCAATACAGGACAGCATTGACATTGAGTCCTCTATACAGGATAGTAAAAGTGCCTGGAAAGCAACAGTAACCAGCATACTGTACCTCTTGTACCTTCAACGTTGATGGATGTCACAATATGACCATAACAATGTAGAGTAGACAGAGATGGTTATCTGGGGGGATTGACCTCTCTGCAGTTTACTATTGCCTTGTAACTCTTGTCATTCCCCTGTCAAGAAGCTTTCTCTGTGCAGTTTGTGTTACTGTGATGGCTAGCCTTAAATTAAACGCTATTCTCCTTGGTGAGTCCTAGATGGCACCCTATTCCCTTATGTAGTGCACTTATTTAGACCAAGTAGTACACTATAGTATATAGAGAATAGGGTGCTATTTGGGACGCAGTCCTGGTCTTCCTCTTTGAGGTAATCAGTGAGTTCCATTTGTAAGAGGGGCTTATCATGGCTGTGTGAGGGAGAGTGAGGGAGGGTGGCAGGGTCTTGTAATGGCTGTGTGAGGGAGGGGTGGCAGGCCATTCTTCCTCTGCTTCTCTGAGGATTGGGGAAAGGACAGATTTACGTTGCTATAGGGGCACACTGTACTTTAAAGCCGTGACTATACAGGCTCTGGCAGGAACCCTCTATAGAGAACATGGAGAACTGCTATAGCACTATGCAAATGCCACCCCCTGTATCTGCTCTGTCAGTTACATTCAAACATGTATGCACGTGCATGCTCACAAACTCACACGAATACGTAAACAACAAGTACGCACACAAACAAATACATATGGCTTTGTTGTGAAAATTGATAAATATTGAATTCTCTACACATAACCTATACACCTATTATTGAGGAAAATCACAATACCATTCCTCCACATACACCATTATTGCCCATACATCTATCCAAACACGCAAATACAGTATATGTACATGCACAGCCATACTGTATGTACACACAGTCGCAACAAAGCTTTGGCCCAAGGCTTTTCATGAGGCAAGCCTATGCAATCAATATGGCTGCAGTGCTCACATTGAAAAACCTAGGCTGTTCACCCTCCAAGGAGCAGACAGACAGACACAAGCTGTTTGCAGCAACTTTGCTGCCTGTATGTGGAAATGAATGAAATAAATGGATTGCCAAGATTTATTTCCGGTATCCAAAACCATTCCATTCCCTCTGTAGTTTACATTAATCAAAATGCCTGTTTATATTGTGAACCATTGGCTCATATTTCACTCCAAGTCTTAACTGTCAACTGTAATATTTATTGGATGCAAATACATGAGGGTCAATGTGACCTTCTCCAGTGCATTCTGGAAGTGGGTTGATAACTGTATCCAACTGAGTTGAGATTATGTCAGCCACACAAGAGGTTGGTGGCACCTTAATTGAGGAGAACGGGCTTGTGGTAATTACAAGCCCTTAATCAACAACGCAGTTCTAAGAAAAAATAAATAAAAATAAAGTAACAAATAATTAAAGAGCAGCAGTAAAATAACAATACTGAGGCTATATACAGGGGGTACCAGTACAGGGTCTATGTGTGGGGGCACAGGTTAGTCTAGGTAATTGAGGAAATATATACATGTGGGTGGAGTTATTAAAGTGACTTATGTATAGATAATAACAGAGAGTAGCAGCAGCGTAAAGGGGGGGGCAATGCAAGTATTCTGGGTAGGCATTTGATTAGATGTTCGGTAGTCTTATGGATTGGGGTTAGAAGCTGTTTAGAAGCCTCTTGGACCTAGACTTGGCGCTCTGGTACCACTTGCCATGCGGTAGCAGAGAGAACAGACTAGGGTGGCTAGTTTGACCAGCTGGCAAGTGTAATTTTTAGGGCCTTCCTCTGACATGGTAAAGAGGTCCTGGATGGCAGAAAGCTTGGCCCCAGTGATGTACTGGACCGTACACACAACCCTCTGTAGTGCCTTGCGGTCGGAGGCCGAGCAGTTGCCATACCAGGCAGTGATGCAACCAGTCAGGATTGGAGGTCGACCGATTCATCGGAATGGCACATTAATTAGGGCCGATTTCAAGTTTTCATAACAATCGGTAATCGGCATTTTTGGACACTGATCATAGCTGATTATATTGCACTCCACGAGGAGACTGCCTCCACGGCAGGCTGACTACCTGTTATGCGACTGCAGCACGGAGCCAAGTTAATGTGATAGCTAGCATTAAACGTATCTTATAAAAAACAATCAATCTTAACATAATCACTAGTAAACTACACATGATTGATGATATTACTAGTTTATCTAGATTGTCCTACATTGCATATAATCGATGCCTGTTAATTTATCATTGAATCATAGCCTACTTCACCAAACGGGTGATTTTAACAAGCACATTAGCGAAAAAAGCACTGTCGTTGCACCAATGTCTACCTAACCATATTTCTTAAAATTAATACACAAGCATATATTTTTAAACCTGCATATTTAGTTAATATTGCCTGCTAACATGAATTTCTTTTAACTAGGGATATTGTTTCACTTCTCTTGTGTTCTGTGCAACAGAGTCAGTGTATATGCAGCAGTTTGGGCCGCCTGCCTCGTTGCAAACTGTGAAGACTATTTCTTCCTTACAAAGACAGCCAACTTCGCCAAAAGGGGGATGATTTAACAAAATTGCATTTGCGAAAAAAGCACAATCGTTGCACGAATGTACCTAACCATAAACATCAATGTCTTTCTTAAAACCTCTTACACATATGGTGGCGCTATTTCATTTTTGGAAGAAAAACGTTCCCGTTTTAAACAAGATATTTTGTCACAAAAAGATGCTCGACTATGCATATAATTGCTACTGTTCGAAAGAAAACACTCTGACGTGTCCAGAAATACAAATATCTTCTCTGTGCGTGCCCTTTAACGTGAGCTTCAGGCAAAACCAAGATGACATGGCATCCAGGAAATGACAAGGATTTTTGAGGCTCTGTCTTTCATGATCTCCTTATATGGCTGTGAACGCAAGAGGAATGAGTCTGCCCTTTCTGTCGTTTCCCCAAGGTGTCTGCAGCATTGTGACGTATTTGTAGGCAGATCATTGGAAGATTGACCATAAGAGACCACATTTACCACGTGTCCGCCCGGTGTCCTGCGCCGAAATTGGTGCGCAAAAGTCACCTGCCAGTATTTTTCCATGGGACACAGAGAGAGAAGCAAGCTTCCACGAACTGCATGTCAATGAAGAGATATGTGAAAAAACACCTTGAGGATTGATTCCAAACAACGTTTGCCATGTTTCGGTCGATATTATGTAGTTAATCCGGAAAAAGTTTCACGTTGTAGGTGACTGCATTTTCGGTTCGTTTCGGTAGCCAGGCGCAATGTAGAAAACGGAACGATTTCTCCTACACACAGACGCTTTCAGGAAACACTGCGCATCTGGTATGTGGCTGGGAGTCTCCTCATTGAAAACATCAGAAGCTCTTCAAAGGTAAATGATTTTATTTATTTGGTTATCTGGCTTTTGTGAAAATGTTGCGTGCTACATGCTACACAAAATGCTATGCTAGCTTTGCATACTCTTACACAAATTAGTCAATTTCTATGGTTCAAAAGCATATTTTGAAAATCTGAGATGACAGTGTTGTTAAGAAAAGGCTAAGCTTGAGAGCAAACGCATTATTTTAATTTTATTTGTGATTTTCAGAAATCGTTAACGTTGCGTTATGCTAATGAGCCTGAGGCTTAGTCACAATCCCGGATCCGGGATGGGGAGTTTCAAAATCAATACACAGAAGTATACATTTTTAAACCTGCATATTTAGTTACAATAAATTCATGTTTGCAGGCAATATTAAACTAGGGAATTTGTGTCACTTCTCTTGCGTTCATATCACGCAGAGTCAGGATATATGCAACAGTTTGGGCCACCTGGCTCATTGCGAACTAATTTGCCAGAATTTTACGTAATTATGATATAACATTGAAGGTTGTGCAATGTAACTGGAATATTTAAACTTATGAATGCCACCCGTTAGATAAAATACGGAACGGCTCCGTATTTCACTGAAAGAATAAACGTTTTATTTTCTAAATTATGGTTTCCAGATTTGACCATATTAATGACCTGAGGCTCATATTTCGGTGTGCTATTATGTTATAATTAAGTCTGATTTGATATTTGATAGAGCAGTCTGACTGAGCGGTGGTAGGCAGCAGCAGACTCATAAGCATTCATTCAAACAGCACTTTCGTGCGTTTGCCAGCAGCTCTTCGCAATACTTCGAACATTGCCCTGTTTATGACTTCAAGCCTATTTACTCCTGAGATTAGGCGGGTGTAACCGATGTGAAATGGCTAGCTAGTTAGCGGGTTGCGCGCTAATAGCGTTTCAAACGTCACTCGCTCTGAGACTTGGAGTCGTTGCTCTGCAAGGGCTGCTGCTTTTGTGGAGCGATGGGTAACGACGCTTCAAGGGTGGCTGTTGTCAATGTGTTGCTGGTTCGAGCCCAGGTAGGGGCGAGGAGAGGGACGGAAGCTATACTGTTACACTGGCAATGCTAAAGTGCCTATAAGAACATCCAATAGTCAAAGTTATATGAAATACAAATGGTATAGAGATAAATAGTCCTATAATTCCTATAATAACCTCAACCTAAAACTTCTTACCTG
The DNA here is from genome assembly GCF_036934945.1 of Oncorhynchus masou masou. NCBI lineage: Eukaryota > Metazoa > Chordata > Actinopteri > Salmoniformes > Salmonidae > Oncorhynchus > Oncorhynchus masou. Next base: position 15,465,172 of record NC_088222.1, read on the forward strand.
GGTATATTGCAGAATCATTTTCAAAGGAACCACCAGCTTTCAAATGTTCTCATGTTCTGAGCAAGGAACTTAAACGTTAGCTTTTTTACATGGCACATATTGCACTTTTACTTTCTTCTGCAACACTTGGTTTTTGCATTATTTAAACCAAATTGAACATGTTTCATTATTTATTTGAGTCTAAATGGATTTGATTGATGTATTATATTAAGTTAAAATAAAATGTTCATTCAGTATTGTTGTAATTGTCATTATTGCAAATAAATAAATAAATAAAATCGTCTGATTAATCGGCATCAGCTTTTTTAGTCCTCCAATAATCGGTATCGTATCGGCGTTGAAAAATCATAATCGGTCAACCTCAAGTCAGGATACTCTCGATGGTGCAACTGAAGAACCTTTTGAGGATCTGAGGACCAATGGCAAATCTTTTCAGTCTCCTAAGGGGAATAGGTTTTGATGTACCCTCTTCACGGCTGTCTTGGTGTGCTTGGACCATGTGAGTGGTAGCGCTGTGACCACTACAGCTCCACTACAGCCACGTTGATGAGAATGGGGGCGTGCTCGGTCCTCCCTTTCCTGTAGTACACGATCATGTCCTTAGTCTTGATCACGTTGAGGGAGAGGTTGTTTTCCTAGCACCACATGGCCAGGTCTTTGGCCTCCTCCCTATATGCTGTCTCGTCGTTGTTGGTGTTCAGTCCTACCACTGTTATGTAATCGGCAAACTTAATGATGGTGTGGGAGTCATGCCTGGCCGTGTAGTCATGAGTGAACAGGGAGTACAGGAGGGGACTGATCACGCACCCCTGAGGGGCCCCCGTGTTAAGGATCAGAGTGGCGGATGTGTTGTTACCTACCCTTACCATCTGGGGGTGGCCCGTCAGGAAGTCCAGGATCTAGTTGCAGAGGGAGGTGTTTAGTCCCAGGGTCCTTAGCTTAGTGATGAGCTATGAGGGCACTATGGTGTTGAATGCTGAGTTGTAGTCAATGAATAGCATTCTCACATAGGTGTTCCTTTTGTCCAGGTGGGAATGGGCAGTGTACAGTGCAATAGAGATTGTATCATCTGTGGATCTGTTTGGTCCGGTTTCAAAAAACCTCATGGCTACTGACGTGAGTGTTACGGGTCGGTATTAATTTAGGCAGGTTACCTTAGTGTTCTTGGGCACAGAGACTATGGTGGTCTGCTTGGAACATGTTGGTATTACAGACTCAGACAGGGAGAGGTTGAAAATGTAATTGAAGACACTTGCCAGTTGGTCAGTGCATTCTCTGAGTACACATCCTGGTAATCAGTCTGGCCCTGTCGCCTTGTAACGGCAGCCATCCTCTCCGGCTCCATCTTACATCATTCAGGGCTCGACCAACCCAGATTATAATGTCTGATATACCACGGCTGTCAGCCAATCAGGGTTCGAACCAGACGTTTTATTATAATCAATATAACGTGATTAGTTTTCCTCTGAAAGTACAGTCATAATATCACAGTCAAAGTATCAGTCAGAACATTTCAACATGCTTCTCCATCATTCTTAATGACTTTAAGTTGGTCAATGATTATATGTTGACCTATTACATTTTTATGGTTCACTGAACTAAGCACAAGGTGTATTCCTTGCCATGTACTGTAGCTGGATAGCTGTTTTTTTCTCCAGCTTTTTTCGCACAATTGATTGTAGGTTATGTATATGTAGTGTTTTAGAGCAAGTGTTTACGATCACAGCAATTTGAGTATGACATGTTGAAATAATTTAAACGGCCTGTATCTAGATAATATATTTTTTGCCATCATTGGTAATCTGATTTAAAGTTGTAGCAAACGACAGTAACATGTGCAATACAATTAAGTTATGCTGTTTTCAGATTGTCCCCATGAGTACTCCAGTTTATTCTCCATCAAATATAGTGAGATTATATGAGACAGATTGTGCAGAGACACAAGGCATTCACTACCCAACCTTAGGAAGAGCTATGGCTTTCATGGTTTCCCCTTTAAATAAGATCTCTGCATTTCTGCTGGTCAACAGCAGACGTACGTAAAATGGCAGTTTTCAGACGGCCATTTAGACAAATGAGTTTGTGTGGATGATATAGAGTTGCTGTACTTTACTGTGTGCTCATCTATTTTTCTATTTCCAAACGGGCTCCTTTAGCATCACTGTACCTAGGCAGAATTTCACCAGCATGGTTTATGTATGTGTTACGTCTCAAATGGGCCTTGGTCAAAAGTCAATAAAATTTTATTTGTCACATGCGCCGAATACAACTGGTGTAGACTTTACCATGAAAGGAATAAAATATATATAGGGAGTACCACATCAATGTGCAGAGGTATGAGGTATTTGAGGTAGATATGTACATGGAGGCAGGGTAAAGTGACCAGGCACCAGGATTGATTATAAGAAGAGTAAAATAAAGAACAGAGTAGCAGGATCAAATGATGAGTGTAAAAGTGTGTGCGTGTGTGTGTGCATGTGTGTGGGTTTTGTGTTAAAGTGTCAATATAGTGTGAGTGAGTGTGTGTATATGGTGTACAGTGCATTTGGAAAGTATTCAGACCACTTCACTTTTTCCATATTTTGTTACGTTACAGCCTTCTTCTAAAATTGATTAAATACATTTTTTCCTCAATCTACACACAATACCCCATAACGACAAAGCGTAAACAAGGCTTTACATTTTTTTTGCAAATATGTTAAAAATGTAAAACAGATACCTTATATGCATAAGTATTCAGACCCTTTAATAAGAGAGTTGAAATTGAGCTCTGGTGCATCCTTTTTTTCATTGATCATCCTTGAGATGTTTCTCCAACTTGATTGGAGATTGTGATAAATTCAATTGATTAAAAATTATTTGTAATGATACACTTGTCTACCTAAGGTGCCACAGTTGACAATGCAGGTCAGAGTAAAAACCAAGCCATGAGGTAGAAAGAATTGTCCGTAGAAGCTCCGAGACAAGATTGTGTCGAGGCACAAGGGTACTTAAAAATGTCTGCAGCATTGAAGGCCCCCAAGAACACAGTGGCCTCCATGGTTCTTAAATGGAAAAAGTTTGGAACCACCAAGACTCTTCCTAGAGCTGACTGCTGGGCAAGCTGAGCAATTTGGGGAGAATGGCCTTGGTCAGGGAGGTGACCAAGAACATGATGGTCACTCTGACAGAGCTCCAGAGTTCCTCTGTGGAGATAAGAGAACCTTCCAGAAGGACACCATCTCTGCAGCACTCTACCAATCAGGCCTTTATTGTAGAGTGGCCAGATGTAAGCCACTCCTCAGTAAAAGGCACATGACAGCCCACTTGGAGTTTTCCAATAGGCACCTAAAGGACTCTTAGACCATGAGAAACTAGATTCTCAAGATTGAACTCTTTGGCCTGAATGCCAAGCATCACGTCTGGAGGAAACCAGTCACCGCTAATCACCTGGCCAATACCATCCCTACGGTGAAGCATGGTGGTGGCGGCATCATGCTGTGGGGATATTTTTCAGCGGCCAGGACTGAAAGACTAGTCAGGATTGAGTGAAAGATGAACGGAGTAAAATACAGATAGATCCTTCATGATAACTTGCTCCAGAGCACTCAGAACTTCAGACCGGGGTGAAGGTTCACCTTACAACAAGACAACGACCCTAAGCACACAGCCAATCCAACAGTCGCTGAATGTCCTTGAGTGGCCCAGCCAGAGCCCGGACTTGAACCCAATCGAACATCTCTGGGGAGACCTGAACATAGCTGTGCAGCGATGCTCCCCATCCAATCTGACAGAGTTTGAGAGGATCTGCAGAGAAGAATGGGAAAAACTCCACAAAGTCAGGTGTGCCAAGTTTGTAGGGTCATACCCAAGGAGGCTTAAGGCTGTAATCGCTGCCAAAGGTGCTTCAGCAAGTAAAGGGTCTGAATACTTATGTAAATGTGATATTTCAGGTTTTATTTGTAATAAATTAGTAAAGATTTCTCAACGTATTTTTGCTTTGTTATTATGGGGTATTGTTGTAGATTGATCAGTTTTAGAATTAGGCAGTAACGTAACAAAGGTGTAGGGGTCTGAGTACTTTCCGAATGCAACTGCGAAAGGTGTCATTGTACGCTGGTAATTTATTTCCTTTGAAATCCACAATTAGAATAACCCCACAGCCTCATAGAGAATATAGATCATTTTCTAACCTCTGGATTAAACAAAATTATGATAAGTGGATTTGAGGGCCATCAAATATTACGTATTGGATCACTAAAAAACATAACTTTTACATTACTGTGTAGTTTACCAATAAAATGGTCTGACCGTGAAGTGGAAATAGTATTCATATCTGAAAAAAATAAATGTACTATCTCACGCAATACATTTTCATCGAAAGTTTGCAAAAATAGATAAGATCTTGCTACCATGGAAAGGGAAATATTTGTGGAAAAATCATCCTTATTAAGTCATATCCCAGTTTACCTATTTTTTAAAGATATGAGCAAAACATATTCACTTTTATTTGGGACTGCAATCCAGACAAAATTAAACAGGCCTATTTATATAATGAATAGCACAGAAATGATTAAATATTAAAGCATTAGACCTCTCGCTAAAGGCATCAGTCATACAAAAGTTATACATAAATACAAACTGATTCTCTAGCAGATTAGTAAAAATGTCTCAACCCATGTTCAAGAATGGCCTTTTTCCCTTTATTTAGATTACAACCTCTCACTTTGGGTTATTTTATTATAATGTATAGAACAGTAAAGACCAAAATTGGTTAAAATTTTTTTTTTTTTAAATGTGATTAAAAAAAGTATACAAGTTTCATTTAAGGAACAAAAAATGGACAGTTGTGCCATATAGATTTGCAAAATAGTTGTGAAAAGATTTCTGATGTACCGATTCCATGACACATGGTTTATGAACTGATACACCAAAACACCTTTGAGTTTCTGAATTTCAATGATTATACTATATATGGGGGATACAACCATCCCAGCTCTGCAGATTTTGATGTGAAGAATAATATAACACTCTTAGCAAAAATGTTTAATCTTTAATTTACAATCTGTAGAAACTGAGAATAGAAAGTTTCAGAAATGTTTTTAAACATCGCAGTACTGTTGAAAAATATATGGCAAATAGAAAAACTGGATGGGACTAAAAACGACAAGATGTTGGGGCGGCAGTGTAGCCTAGTGGTTAGAGCGTTGGACTAGTAACCGGAAGGTTGCGAGTTCAAACCCCTGAGCTGACAAGGTACAAATCTGTCATTCTGCCCCTGAACAGGCAGTTAACCCACTGTTCCCAGGCCATCATTGAAAATAAGAATTTGTTCTTAACTGACTTGCATCATAAAATAAAAAATGTAAAATGTACTGTGTCCGTATATGGTTCAGTACTTTTTTGGTACAGCACAGTTAAAAATATATGGCAAATAGAAATCAAAACTGGATGGTCTTCAGAGATATATGAGAGGGGTTGAGTGTACCTGAAGGATGTATGGCAGATTATAAATTATGCAGACAATTACATTGATGGAAGCCACAATCTATTTCTAATACTAAAGCTGATCTACTGCTACTGCCCCCCTCAAAAAAACAAAAAAACAAAACCCTCTGAAAGATCGATCAAACGGAGAGTTCTGAAAGTTTGACACTAGCACAAATAATGTCTCTCTGAGACTCGAACTCTGCCATGAGACTTCTCCCTCACATCTGCCCATGGGGATTAGGTCTGCTTCTCAAGTCTCATATTCCCTAAAGATGTAGGATCTTAATTTGGGCCGGTTTGCTCCAGCAGTAAAATAATGTTGCAGCAACGGGAAAATGTGAATTATTATGCAGATAATTAAAGCTGCAATATGTAATTTTTTGTTGGTGATGTGACCAAATTCACATATAAATGTGAGTTATAGATCTGTCATGCTCATTGAAAGCAAGTCTAGATATGTTCTATGTGTGCAATTTCTATGCGTCCCATTTTGTTTTTCAGTCCTTTACTTCCATGTACACTAGCTTAAAAAAATTATAAGAATAATTATTATTGAAAAGATATTTAACAGCGGTTTAGATGGTACAATAATTCTCTACACATTGCTTGTTTTGTCACAAACTGAAATTAGGTGAGATCCTACACCTGTATACTGTCCCTAATTTTGACCCTTGACCCTGGGGAATAGGGTGCCATTTGGAACGCATTAGGTATGGGCCAAATTGCCTCTGCCACGAAGAGAGCTCAGTTAATCAATACCAACAGATGGATATTTATTTGTTTGTGAAGCTCGACCTCAAGGCCTCTTAATCGTGTCTCATCCCATCTCTCTTGTCAACTAATCTGACATCATACAAATAACCTCTACATAATTGATGTGTTGAAGTGACACACATTCATCATTTGCAGAAGTCTCTCTCTCTTAATGATGTTGTAGCCTCTATGTACGTCCCAAATGACTATTCCCTATATAGTTCACTACTTTTGACCAGGGCTCTTTAAAATTCTGATCAAAAGTAGTGCACTATGTAGGGATTAGGGTGCCATTTGGGATGCAGATCTCCGCTGTAACCAGCTTCTCCGAAGAATGTCTAATACATATTTAATTACGGAGTGCATTTGCTTCACTCATTCCTTCATCCCTGGCACCACAGTACTGCACTGCTTCTTTTCCAGACCTGGGTTCAAATACTATTTGAAGCTTGATTGAGCTTGCCTGGTACAATGGAACCAATAGTAAAGTCCCAAAACCTCAGAACCCCACCCATCTAGCACTCCAGGCAGGCTAAAGCAAATGCTTAAAGTATTTGAAATATTTAAAATAGTATTTGAACCCAGGTTTGTTATTTACTGCAAGACAACAAAATTCACCCAACATGTTGTGAGGTTGCAGACTGTAAAGATGGACCTGCTAGAGTTCATACTATATAATGAATTATGTCCTGCTATCTTTTACAAGTTTCAGTTTTTTAAATGATGCATAATTACTTATTGGGCTTCGTTCTTTAGCCAGTATGGTTGGTATGGTATACTATAAAAGACAGTCCCCAACAAGAATTAAATGACTGTGAAGTTCATGGGTTCTCAATGTGGCTGTGTGTGTCCCAAGTGGCACCCTATTTGCTATATAGTGCTCTACTTCAAAGGTAGTGCACTATGTAGGGAATAGAGTGCTAGATATCCCGAGTCTCATGCCAGAAATACAGTTAAAAAGCTACTGTAGTTTAAAACATTAAAACACTGAGCCTTCAAGACAACCTTATGACGTCTCTCTTCTCAAAGGCAGCACACTCATGTATCTTAATTTTCACTTTTTGGCATGGGCCATTAAGTCATGGATTGTGATAAAGGTTTTTTCACTAAGTCACTACATGCCTACCACACCGCATGCGTTGCATGTGCAAGCGTTGCAAAATTAATTTACAAATACTGTATATGCTATTCAATCATTTCGTCGAAACTTCTGATGCCCATCAATGGGCTTCTGCCTAGCCAGGTGCTAAAATAGAACGTGGTTCTATTTTACATGTTTGGCGTGCTGCAAGTCCCGCCTCTGCCATCTCCTCATTTTTTTTAGGAGAATATACCCACATGGGTGATTGAAAGATGAACGAGTGTCACACTCCAGTCCATTTCATGGTGGTAATACTCCATATAGTTGGTTGCCAACTGCCATATAAAATCAGAAGAAGAAGAAGAATGCACTAGGTTTCCCCTTTTTATCTGTGGATTAATTGTCAGAGTGGAGGACACAGGATTTTGTATGACTCAACATGGGTCAAAATTATACAAAGATCCAGCAACATAAAAAAAAGGACCATATGCATTTCAGGTTAAACAACAACACAATGTTTATTTTCCAGGACAAAAAAAATGTAAACACAACATGTTGTGTTGGTCCCATGTATCATACGCACAAGAAGCTTATTTCTCAAAAATCTCTACACAAATCTGTTTACATCCCTGTTATTGAGCATTTCTCCTTTGCCAAAGTAATCCATCCACCTGACAGGTGTGGCTTTTCAAGAAGCAGATTAAACAGCATGATCATTACACAGGTGCACCTTGTGCTGGGGATAATAAAAGGCCACTCTAAAATGTGCAGTTTTGTCACACAAGACAGTGCCACAGATGTCTAAGGTTTTGAGGGAGGGTGAAATCCTGACTGCAGGAATGTCCACCAGAGCTTTTGCCATATAATTTAATGTTAATTTCTCTACCAAAAGCCACCTCCAACATTGTTTTAGAACATTTGGCTGTACGTCCAACCAGCCTCATAACCGCAGACCACATGTAACCACAGCAATCCAGGACCTCCACATCCGGCTTCTTCAACTGCAGGATCGTCTGAGACCAGCCATCCAGACAGCTGATGAAACTGAGGAGTATTTGTGTCTGTAATAAAGCCCTTTTTTAGGAATAAACTACTTCTGATTGGCTGGGCCTGGCTCCGCAGTGGGTGGGCCTATGCCCTCCAAGGCCCACCCATGGCTGCACCCCTGCTAAAGTGACTAGTGACTGATTTTCCGATCCACGGCCCTACCTTTTTTTTTAAAGGTATCTGTGACCAACAGATGCATAGCTGTATACACAGTCATGTGAAGCCCATAGATTAGGGCCTAATGAATTTATTTCAATTGACTGATTTCCTTATATGAACTTTGAAACTGTTTCATATTGCATTTATATTTTTCTTCAGTATGTTTGGTTCACAGTTGGTTTTGGTATTTTAACTTACGTGTCATGAACGCTTCTGGTGGGGATAAACAAAATCAACACGTGCGTGAGTGCAGACGCAGAATCAGGTGCTGAGCCGGTTTTGTCAGCATTTTCAGTTGATTGCACAGATGATGCCATGTGGATTGATATATTGAGTAGTTGACTGGCATCTCTCTTACTGATGTTTGTGTCTCTTGAATGATTTAGTATGTAGTGACCTAAACACTGGAAACCAGTGGTGGCGATCTCACAGTAATGGTTGGAATGGAATTAATGGAATGGTATCAAACACATCAAAAAATATGGTTTCCATGTGTAATATACCATTCCATTCCAGTCATAACTCCACTATACATGTATATATACAAATGTATGTGGACACCCCTTCAAATGAGTTGATGCAGATATTTCAGCAACACCCTTTGCTGACAGGTGTATACAATTTAGCACACAGCCATGCAATCTCCAAAGACAATTACAGGCAGGAGAATGGCCTTACTGAAGAGCTCAGTTCGTCAAATATCTGCCCTGCTCGAGCTGCCCCAGTCAACTGTAAGTGCTGTTGTTGTGAAGTGGAAACGTCTAGGAGCGATAACTGCTCAGCCGTGAAGTGGTAGGCAACACAAGCTCACAGAACGGGACCGCCGAGTGCTGAAGCGTGTGTCGATTACAACACTCACTGCCGAGTTCCAAACTGCCTCTGGAAGCAACTTCAGCACAATAACTGTTCGTCGGGAGCTTCATGAAATGGGCTTCCATGGCCGAGCAGCCGCACACAAGCCTAAGATCACCATGCGCAATGCCAAGCATCGGCTGGAGTGGTGTAAAGCTTGCTGCCATTGGACTCAGTGGAAATGTATTCTCTGAAGTGATGAATCACGCTTCGCCATCTGCGGGACCTGACAGACGAATCTGGGTTTGGCGGGTGCCAGGAGAATGCTACCTGCCCGAATGCATAGTGCCATCTGTAAAGTTTGCTGGATGAGGAATAATGGTTTGGGCTGTTTTTCATGGTTTGGGCAAGGCCCCTTAGTTCCAGTGAAGGGAAATCTTAACGGCACAGCATACACTGATATTCTAAACGATTCTGTGCCTCCAACGTTGTGGCAACATTTTGGGGAAGTCCCTTTCCCGTTTCAGCATAGCAATCCCCAGTGCACAAAGCGAGGTCCATACAGAAATGGTTTGTCGATCGTTGTGGAAGAACTTGACTGGCTTGCACAGAGCCCTGACTTCAACCCCATCAAACACCTTTGGGATGAATTGGAATGCTGGCTGCGAGCCAGGCCTAACCACCCAACATCAGTGCCCAACCTCACTAATGCTCTCATGGATGAATGGAAGAACTTCCCCGCAGCAATGTTCCAACATCTAGAGGAAAGCCTTCCCAGAAGAGAGGAGGGTGTTATAGCAGCAATGTTCCAACATCTAGAGGAAAGCCTTCCCAGAAGAGAGGAGGGTGTTATCACAGCAATGTTCCAACATCTAGAGGAAAGCCTTCCCAGAAGAGAGGAGGGTGTTATAGCAGCAATGTTCCAACATCTAGAGGAAAGCCTTCCCAGAAGAGAGGAGGGTGTTATCACAGCAATGTTCCAACATCTAGAGGAAAGCCTTCCCAGAAGAGAGGAGGGTGTTATCACAGCAATGTTACAACATCTAGAGGAAAGCCTTCCCAGAGGAGAGGAGGGTGTTATCACAGCAATGTTCCAACATCTAGAGGAAAGTCTTCCCAGAAGAGAGGAGGGTGTTATCACAGCAATGTTCCAACATCTAGAGGAAAGCCTTCCCAGAAGAGAGGAGGGTGTTATCACAGCAAACGGGGACCAACTCCATATTAATGCCCATGATTTTGGAATTAGATTTTTTTTTAATGTATTCTATGAGCCATACTCGCCTCACCAGTCTCCACTGCTTGAAACGTACAGCATTTCCTTATTCTAGCATTGCCTGTCCTAGAAAGGAAAACACTTCTATCAGACTATTACCAGAACACATTTTCCTCTGTGATTAATGTATGGTTTTCTTTCTGTGTCTCTGTTGTATTCCAGATAAAAGTGTCTCTCCTGGTCCTGAGAGCCACATGGTTGTGTCACTGGGTAGTCTTCTAGATGACCAGCACTGGCACCACGTAGCCATCGAGCGCTTTAGTGGCCACCTCAACTTCACTGTGGACAAAAGCTCTCAGCAAATCCAGGTTCCTGCAGAACTCAGTCCTTCCGAGATAAACGAGGTGTGTTGCCTGTGACCTGTTTCTCAAATAATTGCACACACACACACACACACACACACACACACACACACACACACACACACACACACACACACACACACACACACACACACACACACACACACACACACACACACACACACACACACACACACACACACACAACCATTCCTGCATGCTTGTTCTTTCAAATATTACCCTCCATTTGTCTCTAACCGATGCGTTCATAGATACTGTACGAATTAAACACATAGGAGACACACACTCAAAATAAATATAGCTTTGTAGCACTGGTGTTGATTATGCCATTGAATTCTCTCCAAGAGGGATTCATTAAAGGCCGCTAATGAATAAGATTAACCCAACCTCCATACAATATTTCTAGACTGTTTTAATAAATGGCCTATAGAAATACTTTTCTATTGAAATTGAAACACAGTTGAGCTTCTGGTCACAATCTACATGAGTCCTATTGGGACATTTATGTACATTGTCATTGTAGTCCCTACCTGAATACACAGATTGGGATAATTGATTTAATCTACTCTTCTGCGCTCTGCTCTATGCTACTCTGCTCTATTCTGTTCTGCTCTGCCATACTCTTCTCTTCTGCTCTACTCTGCTCTGCTTTACTATTCTACTCTACTCGTCTCTTCTGCTCTACTCTTCTCTTCTGCTCTGCTCTAGTTCATAGCCAGCAGCATACCACCCTGCATCCCACTGCTGACTTGCTTCTGAAGCTAAGCAGGGTTGGTCCTGGATGGGAGACCAGAATTTGTTGGATGGCCAGTAGGAGGCAACCTTTCCTCTGGTCTGAAAAAATATCCAAATTCCCCAGGGCAGTGATTGGGGACATTGCCCTGTGTAGGGTGCTGTCTTTCAGATGGGACGGTAAACGGGTATCCTGACTTTCTGTGGTCACCGAAGATCCCATGGCACTTATTGTAGGGATGTTAACCCATTGTCCTGGCTAAATTCCCAATCTGGCCCTCATACCGTCATGGCCACCTAATCATCCCCAGTTTTCAATTGGCTCATTCATGCCCTCTCCCCTGTAACTATTCTCCAGATTGTTGCTGTCAATGAGAATATGTTCTCAGTCAATTTAACTGGTTTAATAAAAATCTCTACTCTGCTCTTCTATCCTTCTCAGCTCTGCTCTTCTGCTCTTTTCTTCTACTTTACTCTGCTCTACTCTACTTTTCTGCTCTTTTCTTTAACTCTGCCCTTCTACTCTGCTCTTCTACTCTGCTCTTCTACTCTACTCTACTCTGCTCTACTCTACTTCACTCTTCTACTCTGCTCTACTCTACTTTGCTTTTCTCTTCTGATAGACTCAGCAATTTTCTGCTACTCTACCATGCTCTACTCTGCTCTTCTCCTCTACTCTTTTCTTCTACTCAACTTTGCCATGCCCTTCTACTCAACTCTTCTACGCTGCTCTTTTCTTCTTCTCTACTCTACTCTGCTCTACTCTTTTCTTCTACTCTACTCTGCTATTCTATTCTACTCTACTCTGATTTTCTATTCTACTCTTGTCTACTCTACTCTGTCCTATTCTACTCTAATCTACTCTAGTTCTGCTCTACTCTACTCTTCTGCTCTACTCTATCCTACTCTGCTCTTTCCTTCTACTCTGCTCTACTCTTCTATTTTCTTCATCTCTACTCTGCCCTTCTACTCTTCTCTTCTACTCTCCTCTTCTGCTCTACTCTGCTCTGCTCTACTCCGCTCTTCTACTCTGCTCTACTCTGCTATACTCTTCTACCCTACTCTTCTGCTCTACTCTACCCTGCTCTGCTCTGCTCTTTCCTTCTCCTCTGCTCTTCTCTTCTATTTTCTTCTACTCTGCTCTACTCTGCTCTTCTACTCTGCTCTACTCTACTCTACTCTACTCTGCTCTGCTCTACTCTACTTCGCTCTTCTACTCTGCTCTACTCTACTCTGCTATTTTCTTCTACTCTAACCTGCTCTACTCTGCTCTTCTCCTCAACTCTTCTCTTCTACTCAATTTTGCTCTAATCTTCTACTCTGCTCTTTTCTTTTTCTCTACTCTGCTCTACTCTTTTCCTCTACTGTACTCTGTCCTGCTCTACTCTACTCTACTATTCTGCTCTACTCTACTCTACTATTCTGCTCTACTCTACTCTACTCTACTCTACTCTACTCTACTCTACTCTGTTCTTTTCTTCTAATCTGCTCTTCTGCTCTGCTCTTCTGCTCTACCCTACTCTACTCTGCTCTGCTCTGCTCTACTCTACTCTGCTTCGCTCTTCTATTCTGTTCTACTCTACTTTGATTTTCTCTTCTGATCTACTCTGCTATTTTCTTCTACTCTAACCTGTTATACTCTGCTCTTCTCCTCTACTCTTCTCTTCTACTCAATTTTGCTCTACTCTTCTACTCTCTTCTACTCTGCTCTTTTCTTTTTCTCTACTCTACTCTGCTCTACTCTTTTCCTATAATGTACTCTGTCCTGCTCTACTCTACTCTACTCTGTTCTTTTCTTCTACTCTACTCTGCCATTTTCTTCTTCTCTACTCTACTCTGCTCTTCTCGTCTACTCAACTCTGCTCTGTCCTGCTCTACTCTACGTTACCTTTTTATTCCTTCCTAAACATATGCCATCAATGAATGATTTCCAATCTCATTTGGTCTATCACCACTTGTTGAAGGTGTTACTATATCTAATTCCCATATCATGATATAGGTAAGAACATGTTGGAATATTAACTTTGGCTTGATGTTCTTTCACAAGATTAGCTATGGTGGTGTCCAGTGCCATGGAAGTCAGAGGGTTATGTCCAGGAGGAACTTCCATGGGTGCCTTGAGAACCTGCTCTGGAACGATGTGAACGTGATAGATCTGGCCAAACAGCAACAGCAGGTCTCCATCACGGTACGTTTGCAAAGGGGAGGGAACACATCACCTCTACATCACTCTCCAACCAAAGTGCATGAATTAAGTAGCAAACTGAATTGAATAGAAAATGTAACAACTCTTGGAGGTTGATAAAAGAATTCTAAAACCAACTTGTTTCAGCCCTTAGCCATCCTCCGGGTTTGCTACCTCAGCCTGTTGAACTGTAGGTGGTTGGTGATAGGTTTATTATTTCTATTGTTTATTAATTTAACCTTTATTTAACTAGGCTAACCTGGAACTATCTGGGATTTATCTGCTGACCTGGATTCAAATAGTATTTGTTTTCTTTCAAATACATTAGCTGAGCTTGATTGAGCAAAATTGAACAGGTGGAATAGTCGCAAAAGTACAAAAGTATTTAAAAGGAAACAGAGATACTATAAATCCCATAGTGCACCTTGTGTCTGTGTGAACTGCTGGAAAATCAGACCTCCCTGCATCTAGCTGCTCCTCTATGTAACAGAATCACCTCAATACAAATGGGTTATTTTCCTGTTGATTGGTCCATTAATGAGGGGTTACATTGAACAGAGAGTCTGAATCCCTCTAGATGGTGTTTAGCTCTCTCCTAAACACATTTTACCGTCTTGTAAATGATTACCTTAACTGCTCCAAAATGAAGTAGCGAATGGAGGAATAAGCAGAAATAATTAATGCGGGAAAACTGAAATGAATAAACACCCACACATCTAACACAGAGAATACCAGTAGCCAGAAATGAGATATGACCACATGTTTAAATGTAATAAAGATGCTAGGGAAATGAAAGTGACGTCAGTCTCTGGAGTATACTTTGAGGACATATTTCTTTGTTATTTTTCAGTGGCTAAAGTTTCTGCTCACTACAGTAGCATACTGTAAGCACACTGTTGCAGTATATCACTTTCACTGCTGCTGCAAACAACTGTTTCTCTGTTGTAGTTACTGTATAACAATGTCATTGTACCGCTCGTCGTCGAAAGGAAGAGTGGACCAAAGCGCAGCATGGAAAGTGTTCATGATCTTTGTCAAGAATCACTCAAACAAAAATAACTACTACAAAAACAAAAGCGAACAGTTCCGTCAGGCACATTATACTAAACGGAAAACAACACCCCACAAAACCCAAACGGAAAATGACAACTGATATATGATCCCCAATCAGAGACAACGATAGACAGCTGTCTCTGATTTGTAACCACACTCGGCAAAAACAACAAAGAAATAGAAGAAATAGATTCTCCCACCTGAGTCACACCGTGACCTAACCAAACATAGAGAATAAATAAAGATCTCTAAGGTCAGGGCGTGACAGTCATACTAGTCATACTAAAGATACTGCTGTGATATCACTTTGAGCTAGACAGTACTGTAATACACCATTTTTGCCCAGCAGCAGACCATGAAACCATCAGTACTATACAACCACCATCCAACAACAATGGTCAACACATTAGATGGCTGGACCCTACTCCCAGACAGACACACAGTATGATTTCAGTCATAACTTCAGTATGTTGCATTTGACTAGCCTGATTAAGATGGTCCATGTTATTACTAGCTTAATCCAGACTGAATCCTGGGCTCACCATTGTTTCATTGAAGCAAAACAATGGTTGAGTGCAGAATTCAGTCTGGTTTAACCTGGCTAGCATGACAGCAATCGTCTTTGTTTGCTCTGCTAATGTCCTGAGATCATATACCTCAGGTCCCTATAAGGTTGAGGACTCTCATTATGATATGTATTATGAATGTCCTCCTGCTGGACATTTTGCTGATTCGATGGACCTCTTCTAATGCCATTCGCAATAGACTCAGGTCAGATGTCCCTTAGCTTGATTTCACCGTCTTGCTGAGGACTAATTCATATTTAGGTTTTTCCCATTACATTACACATATCTATATACGTATATATATATACACACTTTTTTTTTAGGGCAATGTGACCTTTACATGTGCTGAGCCAGTCTCTGTCCCCGTGACGTTCGCCGGCGCGCAGAGTTTTCTCCAGTTGCCAGGGGCAGCGCAGCAGCAGAGAGATGGCGGCGGGGTTGCCGTGGCGGCGGTTGGCGTGGCGATCAGCCTGCAGTTCCGGACCTGGAATAGAGCGGGCCTTCTGTTAACCTTTGACCTCCAGCAGCAGGCGGGAAGCCTGTGGCTCTACCTGAGTGAAGCCAGAGTCAGGCTGCAGATACACAAGGCTGGAAGATACTCAATCCTAGTGGACGTAACTGCAGGTCAGATCAACAGTAACATACGGTTGTTGTTTTGTGAAGTTTTGATCTCTGAGAATAACACAATCTCATTACCCTAAATAGCTAATCACTGGAAAAACAAAAACATCCTTATTGCACCTTAAGACTGTTATGCAAAATATTGAGTTGAGCAGGATAATGTCCTATATTATAGGTAGCTAATACACTCGTTTCCTTTCTGTCCATAGGATTTGGTCTGAACGATGGCCAGTGGCATTCAGTAGACCTAACTGCAAGGAGAGGTCATCTGACCATCACTGTGGATAAAGAGGAAGACTCCACGGCTCATGCCAGCCCATCTTTCCCCGTGGTATCAGGAAACAACCTCTTCTTTGGAGGTGAGAGAAAACAACATCCATCATACACTGAGTGTACAAAACATTAGGAACACCTTCCTAATATTGAGTTGCACCCTCTTTTGCCCTCAGAACAGCCTCAATTTGTCTGGCCATGGACTACAAGGTGTCAAAAGCGTTCCACAGGTATGCTGGCCCATGTTGACTCCAATGCCTCCCACAGTTGTGTCAAGTTATCCTTTGAGTCGTGGACCATTCTTGATACACAAAGGAAACTGTTGAGTGTGGAAAACCCAGCAGCGTTACAGTTCTTGACGCACTCAAACCGGTGTGCCTGGCACCTACTACCATACCCCGTTCAAAGGCACTTAAATATTTTCTCTTGCCCATTCACCCTCTGAATGGCACACATACACAATTCATGTCTCAATTGTCTCAAGGCTTAAGAAACCTTCTTTAACATGTCTCCTCCCCTTCATCTACACTGGTTGAAATGCATTTAACAGGTGACATCAATAAGGGACCATAGCTTTCACCTGGATTCACCTGGTCAGTCTATGTCCTGGAAAGAGCAGGTGTTCCTAATGTTTTGTGTACATTGGACCTCAGGTTCTTTTCTGACTGTGTCACATGACCAGGAAAAACTCTTCGCCCTAATCATAAATACTACTTGGCTTTCCAGAGACTAATCCTAATTGCAGTTAGATAGGCAAGGGTAACTGTTGGTGCATATGTGTATCAAGATTTGTTTTGGACCAGTAGTGTTTGATCTCAGGGCTTAGTGCAGAGAAGCATAGAGCTTCTTAACCAGACTGTGGGAACTCTCCTCCTCCACTTTAGCTTCCCTCAGAGCATTGTTTCTTTGTTTGGATTCTGTGTTTGTCTCTCTGTCCCCCTCTCCCTTCTTCCCCTCAGCAAAATCTTTTTGGAAGGCTTGTCACATCATTTAACTACCTTTAGCAGAGAGCCAGGCAGCACCAGTTTGTGTCCACAGCCCACACACACTGAAAATCTCCTGTGTTCAACACTTGGCCTTCACTCTGGAACATACAACATATACTCTGAATATACAATGCATTCGGAACTGTATATTGATTTGGAGATCGATACTACAGCGAGCTCCAAATCGACATGTGTGGAATCATCGACAGGTCAGTACAAAACACCATTCCCTGATAGGATTGT
Organism: Oncorhynchus masou masou; assembly: GCF_036934945.1. Lineage (NCBI taxonomy): Eukaryota > Metazoa > Chordata > Actinopteri > Salmoniformes > Salmonidae > Oncorhynchus > Oncorhynchus masou. Next base: position 15,482,728 of record NC_088222.1, read on the forward strand.
TACTAGGGTTGCACAACATTCCCAAAATTCCCATGTTTTACAGAAATCCTGGTTTAAGAATTCTCCGATTTCCTGTTTATTCCCTCCTGATTCCAGGAATCTTGTAACAGGAATTTCTGGATAACCGAGTGTCAGTGTCACTAATGCTACATCTTCCTCAGTTCACACACAAACTTAGCCAGATATAACTGGTACAAGGACAACCTGGGTGTGTGGACTATTGGATGAACTAATGGTATTATGAAAGCTCTTGATTTAACTTAATTTTGAGTCATTTTTAGGAAATTCTCTTATCTAGGGCGACTTACTGGAGCAATTAGGGTTAACTTTTCAGTTACTGGACCTACCTCTTGACCGCTAGGCTACCTGCTGCCTGTGTCACTTCATGTAACTTCGGTGTTGAGTTTGGTAGATTATACATCGAAGTCCTTTAGCAGACTTTCTTAACCAGAGCAACATACAGAGCAGGAGCAATTAGGGTCACGTGTCTTGCACAAGACCCATTGACTTTTTCCACATTTTTTCCACTTTCGCTGGCATAGGTGAATCCGGGTGAAAACTATTATCTCTTATTGATCTCAACTATAGATGAAAGGGAGGAGAGAGGTTAAAGAAGTCTTTGTAAGCTTTGAGAATTATTTTTTTTATATTTAACATGGCAAGTCAGTTAAGAAGAAATTCTTATTTTACAATGACGGCCTACCCCTTCCACAACCTGGGTGACAGTGGGGCAATTGAGCACCACCCTATGGGACCCCCGATCACAACCAGTTGTGATACAGCCTGGGATCGAACCAGGGTCTGCAGTGACACCTCGAGCACAGAGATGCAATGCCTTAGACAACTGCGCCACTCGGGAGCATATGTTTTTCCCATTCAGAGGGTGAATGGGCAAGACAAAATTTTGAAATGCCTTTGAACGGTAGTAGTTGTCAAGTGCACCGGTTTCTGTCAAGAACTGCAACGCTGCTGGGTTTTTCACACTGAACAGTTTCCCGTGTGTATCAAGAATGGTCCACCAAAAAAGGACATCCAGCCAACTTGACACAACTGTGGGAAGCATTGGAGTCAACATGGGGAAGCATCCCTGTGGAACGCTTTCGACACCTTGTAGAGTCCATACCCCGACAAATTGAGGCTGATCTGAGGGGAAAAGGGGGGAGGTACAACACAATATTAGGAAGGTGTTCCTAATGCGTGATCTTTTGTATACTCAGCGTATATACTGTACAAGCTATACTCTGACGAAACAAGCTGTCAGACGACGATACAAGCTATACACAGAATATACAAGCTGATCTCTGAATATACAAGCTGATCTCTGAATATACAAGCTGACCTCTGAATATACAAGCTGATCTCTGAATATACAAGCTGATCTCTGAATATACAAGCTGATCTCTGAATATACAAGCTGATCTCTGAATATACAAGCTGATCTCTGAATATACAAGCTGACCTCTGAATATACAAGCTGACCTCTGAATATACAAGCTGTCCTCTGAATATACAAGCTGTCCTCTGAATATACAAGCTGTCCTTTGAATATACAAGCTGTCCTCTGAATATACAAGCTGTCCTCTGAATATACAAGCTGTCCTCTGAATATACAAGCTGTCCTCTGAATATACAAGCTGTCCTCTGAATATACAAGCTGTCCTCTGAATATACAAGCTATACTCTGAATATACAAGCTGTCCTTTGAATATACAAGCTGTCCTCTGAATATACAAGCTATACTCTGAATATACAAGCTATACACAGAATATACAAGCTATACACAGAATATACAAGCTGACCTCTGAATATACAAGCTATACTCTGAATATACAAGCTGTCCTTTGAATATACAAGCTGTCCTCTGAATATACAAGCTATACTCTGAATCTACAAGCTGCCCTTTGAATATACAAGCTGTCCTCTGAATATACAAGCTGTGCTCTGAATATTCTTCTTATATTGTATACCCTGAATATACAAGCTGTACTCTTCTTCGCTACTGTATGAGATACAACACATCTTTGTAATCCTTGATCATGGTGTAATGGCTTTGGCCTGTTTTTATTGACCACCTGTCTTTTGTAATGCCTACTTGTAAATGGGCGTTGATTTATGGCTGTCGTTTGGTCTAATACAGGTTGCCCGGACAGTGAGAATAACCAGGAGTGCAGAAACCCCTTCAACGTGTTCCAAGGCTGTATGAGACACATCCATGTGGATAACAATGCTGTGGATCTCATCAAGGTACAACAGATGCTAATAGGAAACTACAGTGATCTCCAAATCGACATGTGTGGAATCATCGACAGGTCAGTACAAAACAGTTCACACACAAACTTAGCCAGATATAACTGGTACAAGGACAACCTGGGTGTGTGGACTATTGGATGAACTAAAGGTATTATGAAAGCTCCCGATTTAACTTAATTTTGAGTCATTTTTAGGAAACACTCTTATCCAGAGCAATTTACAGGAGGAATTAGGGTTAAGAGCCTTGCTCGGGGATTCTAAACCAGCAACTTTTTGGTTACTGGACCTACCTCTTGACCACTAGGCTACCGACTGCCTGTGTAACTTCATGTAATGCAGTGTTGAGTACATTTTACATTGAAGTCCTTTAGCAGACTTTCTTAACAAGAGCAACATACAGAGGAGGAGCAATTAGGGTTACATGTCATTCTCAAGGCCATATCAGCAGATTTTTTTCACCTAGTCTGCTCAGGCATTTGAAACAGCAACCTTTCAGTTACTGGCCCAATGCCCTTATCCACTGCGTTACCTGGTAGAGAGAAGTCTATGTGCATTGTTTGCTTGTCACTCGAACGCTTATCTTCCCCGACACTTTTCTTGATTGTTTTCACATCTACCTTTTATATGAAGTGAAAACATTTCTAAGGTAAGGTGTGCTATTTTGACAATACAACAGTGCGAAGTGAAAGGGGGATATTACACCACCCTGTGGAGTCCCAGAGATGAGGAATCAGCGACAGAAAGATTGGTCCTATATGAAATGTAGACGTCTTGTTCAGTGGAGGCCGTGGTTTGGAAATAACCAATATGATGTTCCCTGCAGAGACTGATTTGTTACAATTCTATTATTGCTGCTGCATTGCTGCTGCTGCCCTGTCAACTCTATGCTGTAGTTTTTAGTTTAGAGGGCATGGTTTGTTTTTCTAATGCCGCTCTCTTCTCTCGTTTCTCCTTGATTTTAAATGGCTCACTGTTTGGTCTCCCATCGCATTCCTCTTATATTGTCATCTTTGTTACGGCCATTATCATCAAAGTCATCATCACTTTCATCTTCCATTTTCACTTATCATCACCACTGTCATCACCATCTATCAGTATTGTTATTGGGTGCATTCCAAATGGCTCCCTTTCCCCTATATTCTGTAGTAAACTACTTTTGACCACGGGCCCTGGCCCGGGCACTATATGGGGAATGGGGTGCCATTTGGGATGGAGACATTGTAATCTTTATCTTCGCCATAGTTCTTACCGGCCATATTTTTCAGATTGTATCTGATATGTGAGAGACAGCGAGTCAAAGCCACTCACGAGGAGCGGAGCTAATGTTTTACTGTCGGCTTTCTCCACGCTCAAATAGGAACACTATTATTGTGACAATTATCAACTCTCCTTGTGACCACACGCACACAAGCACACGCACATACAAATTCACACAGTCTCAGCAAACAATCTGTCTGTACTGGTTGTAGCTTGTCGTCAGAGAGACACATTTCTCCTGCTTCACTGGTTTTAATTGAATATCTGGACCTGATCCTATTATTTAATTTGGATCTGCTTCTGTCTCTGATGGTCTGGAGACTTTATGGCTCACTTGAAGCAGATGCTTTGAACTTTGAGATTCCCTTTTAAAATGAGTTTAGTTGTATAGTTGATTGGCGTATTCAGATTGTGTTGTATTGGAAAGAATGTGTTGCCTGCACTGCAAACAAGCCATACCACTGTCCTTCTAGCCACCAACCCTTGGTGGTGATGCAAAAATTAATTATACATCTACATTTGAGTCATTTAACAGACTTCCTTATCCACAGAGATTTACAGTAGTCAGTGCATAAATTTTCATTCGTACTGGTCCTCCATGGGAATCAAATCCATGCTCTACCAACTGATCCACATGGGACCAGAATGGGATCAAAATACAATGCAAAGAGGACATTACACTGTATTTTCATGTACCACTCCAAATGAAAACCTGATATAGTGGTGTGTTTGCTACAGGATTCCTTATTGGGTTAGTTACACGCCACATGTAGCCATAGAGGTGCAGCAGGTAGCCTGGTTGTTAGTGTGTTGGGCCAGTAACCCAAAGGTTGCTTGATCAAATCCCTGAGCTGACAAGCTAAAAATCTGTTCCTCTGCCCTTGAACAAGGCTGTTAACCTGCTGTCATTGTAAATAAGAATTAGTTCTTAGTTAAAGGTAAAACGAAGAGGATTTGGGGTAATTCAGTTTTTAACTGGACAGAATCGCATAGCTAAAACATTCACAGCAAGCGGAAATAACGGTTTCATCTTGTGACTCCATTTCCGATGTTATTGTGGTGTGTGTATGCACGCGAGTGTGCATGTGTGTCAGTTGGAGAGAGAGAGAGAGAGAAAAGAGAGAGAGAGAGACCCAGAAATAAAATGAGTCAACCAACCCCCCAAAAAATGGTTGAGTCAATTTCAAACCCACAAAAAAAATATCTAAGGTTTAAATAAAGCAGTACTTGTTACCTTCAGACAAGTCCCGTGAGCAAAAAGGAGAACATCGTCGTGTTCGTGAGAGTCTCCCCTTTTTATTGAATGGTAGTTTATAGGTGAAACCGTTCGGACGTTTTCATGCGAAGACCGATTTTCGGGAAGTCTCATGTTCTGACAAACACCGCTGGACTTTAGCTCTGTCACATATCTCTAGTATAAACTGATGGATTTTGATAGGGATCTCCAGTGTGTCAATCAACTCTATGGGTTTTTAATGGACATTTTCAGCGTGTTTATCATTCCAGGGGAAATCTTAATCTCGGTCCAGAAACCTGGCCCCAAGATGTGGTTGACTGAATACAGAGGAAAATGGTGTTTGACAAGCCTGTTGACTAGGTAATATTCTAATCAACCACATCTTGGGCTTTTATTCAACCGCCCCCCGCTGTTACGTCACTTCAATCTTCCACTCTGTGAATATGAATACCTGTGTGTGTGGTGCTGTTGCTCTGCTGCTATCGGGGGGATGAAGAAAGTGAAAAGTAAAAAGTCTCTCCCTTGGCGAGGTGTGTGTGTGAGAGAGTGTTTGAGAGCTAGAGACAGGGGGAGAGAGCGAGTTAATTTTTGAGGCTTGTGTGTGTGTGTGTGTCTGCCTGCTCACGCCTGCCTTTGTGCGTTGGTGGAAGCTGGAGGGAAAACACTGCGTTTAGCTCCCTCAATGGCCCTGTGCTCTGTGTGGAGCCTCAGCTTCAGGCAGGGTGTTGAAAGTGATCTTGGGATAAATAAACGGGGCATAAACAGTGCATTTTGTATGAATGAAATGACACTGCCAGTGCACATCAGGCAGGCTACCAGCACACTCCATTACCTCAAGACACCTGTTTGTGTGTGTGTGCACGGCAAAGGGAGTAAGGCAATAGCACAAAGCTGGTAGCTTAGCCCTGGAGTGGGGGATTGAATCATTTATAATGGAGTGATTTTAGTCCACTCTCTCTCTCTCTGTTAGCTAGCTACCGGAATTTATCGAGAGGCCAAGTAGCTCAGGAACAGAGAAAATAACCAGGTCAATCAGGTGCATAGCCACCTCACCTTAGACAAGAAGAAACAGAGATATGATTATGCCGCTCCTATACAAGGCGAACAGAATGATTATCTTTAGATCGTAATCAACATTAGGATTAACATTCTGCTCCATATTAATCACTTGAGATTTCCACCCTATCATTGTCACACTTAACTATATTTACAATGTAGTGACAACTACTTCCATTCTAATGTGTAGTTTTACCACTCTTACTGATGTCTAGCTAATTACGTATAATCCACCATAGCATTCGCTCTTACTGCCATTCATGTACAGTAATTCACACCCTGCATTTAAGCTCCTGGCTGTGCTGTGCTGCAACAATACTTTGTTTTCCCCTTGGCTCTGCAGCACACCCATAGAGATGTACTGTAGGCTACAGCATTGTATATCCAGGCTATCTATGGCTGCAGCAGTGAGTTTTGTAAGACATTTGCTGTATCCTATCCAAACCTGGGTTTAAATAGTTTTGTTATTTTCTTTCACCTGGCACACTTCATAAAGGGCAGCTATAGTATTTGAAAGTTAGCGAATAGGATTTGAACCCAGATCTGGCTGTATTTTGCTGCAGTGAGGAGTGTTGGACCAGTGAGTTTAGCCTCTGTCAGCCTGCAGTGATCCCCCCCCCACACACACACACACCCCACCACCAGGATGCACCAGTATCTCTTCCTGAGGTCGCTTTGATGACATGGGGTCCGTCTCTCATAATGTGACGTTGGGCCACCTTTGGTCTCCAGGCTTAGGGGAGGGGACCTGAAGACCTGTCTCACCTGTCTCCTGCAGGGCCCCTGTCAGGCTCAGCCAACCCTTGAAAACACTACAGTTCAGACAACACCAGCGAATGGCAACTAAGAAAACAACACTGTAACCTTCACCATTGTTTCTCCGGGCCTGCTTTGCCTGTCTCTCAGCCGGTGACTTTCCCACGTCGTGACACGGCTATATTTATCACCCCTCTGTAATTGGGATCACAATGCACGTGGCTTAGCCTGCCAAGGGTTGGGCGGGAGGCGGCATCAGGGCCCAGAGAGAGAGGGGGTTATGGGTAGCTGAGGGTACCTAGCTGCCCCAGCCTTCTGTCACCCTGTCTGTGAGCTGTGGCATACAGCCCTGGAGCAGGTGCTCTCACGCAGGTGCTCTCACGCAGGTGCAAACACGCAGGTGTTCTCAAGCAGGTGCTCTCTAAATCTCAATTTAAAACCGGCTTTATTGGCAAAAAAAGGTGTATGAAAAAAATAAGTCGGAAGTTTACTTACACCTTAGTCAAATACATTTAAACTTCGTTTTTCACAATTCCTGACATTTAATCCTAGTAAAAATTCCCTGTTTTAGGTCAGTTAGGATCACCACTTCATATAAAAAATGTGTAATGTCACAAAAATAGTAGAGAATTATTTTTTTCAGCTTTTATTTCTTTCATCACATTCCCAGTGGGTCAGAAGTTTTTGCGTCTCTCTCACTCTCACTCTCACTCTCACTCACACTCACACACACACACACACTGCAGACACTACCACGAGAAAAACAAAGTTTACTCTGTCCCATCATGCTGTTCCGGGGAATGAGGTTATTTACTTTGTAGCTCTTTGATGCTCTTTTTAGGACATTCTAGCTAGCTTTTCTCGGTAATAGTCTTTACCGGGGGGTTCAGTGACTTGGCGGTGAACTGTAATGACTTGGAGTCATGTTGAGTAGAATTGGATGGAAACACTGTGATGATATACAGTGCGGTGATATCCAGTTCGGTGATACACAGCAGTGGTGTCTCGCTGAATTGATCCCATTCCAGTATTTACAAAATGGAGTTGCACTGTGTGGAAGATTAGGGGACCAAGGCCATCCGTAACATAATTAGGAATTAGAATACTAATATGATCCATAGAATATGGTACAATAGTGTGGAGAAAAGAAAGGGATATTGTGTGTGTGTGTGTGTGTGTGTGTGTGTATCCCGAAATGCATGCACCTGAACCTCTGTTTCAGTGTGTGCGTGTGTTGAACAGGATCAAGGTACGTAATAAGAGTTTCTAGCTCAGTGCATCCTGTTTGTTATATGTGAACCTGTTAGCAGGTGTATGAAGTTGTCAGGTCCATCTTTACATGACTCATGGCAGGCTTAGCTTTCCATCCTCTGCTCTCTTGGAGGGAGATATTGAATGAGGAGAAAGCTGCCCATGTGAACATCAGGCTGCAGTGAAAGAGAAAGTGTTTGAGAGAGATTGAGAAAGAGAGTGTCTCTGTGTATGAGGCAGCAGTGAGAGTGTGTGAGGCAGCCTGTGAAATCCTGTGATTCAGCTCAGTGGCTGTTCTGGGATCAGTGCCAGCAGGTCAGGCAGACGGATGTGTCTCAGGCTGGGCTGGATGTGTCTCAGGTTGGGCTGGAGTTGTCTCAGGTTGGGCTGGGGATGATGGGGAGCAGGTTACTGTTTTCGTAATGAATCTTGTTCTGGAGGCAGCTCTGCAGAGTGATCACTAGCTGGCACAGCCACAAAGACATAAAAACAGATTTTTAACCTTAATCCTAACCTTAACTACACTGCTAACCCTAATGCCTAACCCTAACCTTAAATTAAGGTTAAAAAGAACATTTTTGTTTTCATACATTTTTACAATATAGGCAATTTTGACTTTGCATTTGGCCTATCTAAGGGGGAAATTGCTCAGTTCTGCCTCCAGGACAAAACTTATGACAATAAACATCATTCTGCTGATGAGAATGGCAGGCAGGATTGCCTCCTTCACATTGTCACGACTCCCACCGAAGGAGCCAACGCAGTGTGGAATGGTCCAGACTCGGCGAGTTCACCCGCCGTTTTCGGGCCATGTTCGACCACCCGCCAGAGGGCTGAGCGGCAGGTGAATGGCTGTTCCACCTGAGACAGGAGACGAGGAGCGCGCACTGGAGTTCCGGACCTTAGCTGCAGAAGCGGGGTGGAACGATGGACCACTATCGTTGTAGCCTCTGGGAGGACATCCGCATGGCGTGTCGGGACACCACCCTCGATGAACTGATCGACATGTCCATTCGACTAGACAACCTGCTGGCTGCCCGCGGGCGTCCAGAACGGGCCCTGTTGATTCCCCCTCCAGGCCCTCCTGCTCCAATCCCCATGGGAGTCGGGATGGCAGGCAGAGCACTCCTCGTTCACCCCAGGCGAGTCAGCACCAGACTCACCCAGAGCTTTCTGTACACCATATGTTTTTGCTAATTTATTTTTCTGGGTTTTCTTCCTCTCTACAGCATAAGGCGCTAGTCGATTCAGGCGCAGCTGGGAACTTCATGGATCGTGGACTCGTGTTAAGGCTAGGGATTCCCCTGGTGTCGTTAGACCAACCTTTTCCTGTGCACGCCTTAGATAGCCGACCATTAGGGTCAGGGCTGGTCAGGGAGGCCATGGTTCCACTGGACATGGTAACTCAGGGGAATCATATGGAGCGGATTAGTCTCTTCCTTTTTGATTCACCTGCGTTTCCAGTGGTGCTGGGAATTCCCTGGCTGGCTCATCACAATCTGGTGATTTCACGGAGACAGGGGGCTCTTCGAGGGTGGTCAGAGGAGTGTTCAGGCAGGTGCAAAGGAGTTTCCATTGGTGTGACAAGGGTGGAGAGTCCAGACCAAGATTCCACTGTGCGCATTCCCTCTGAATATGCCGATTTGGCTATCACCCAAATACCACCCCATCATTGAGGGGACTGCGCGATAAACCTCCTGGAGAACGCTGCACTTCCAGGGAGTCACATGTACCCCGTTGTCCCAGGAGGAAACAGTGACTATGGAGACATGCGTCACTGAATCTCTGGGACAGGGGTACATTCGGCCCTCCACGTCACCCGTCTCCTCAAGTTTCTTTTTTGTGAAGAAGGAGGGAGGTCTGCGTCCGTGCATTGATTATAGAGGTCTAAATTTAATCACAGTGGGGTTTAGTTACCCGCTACCTCTCATCGCCACGGCGGTGGAGACATTTCACGGGGCGCATTTCTTCACAAAATTGGACTTTAGGAGCGCATATAACCTGGTGCATATCCGGGGAGGGGATGAGTGGAAGACCACATTTAGTACCACATCTGGCCATTATGAGTACCTCATCATGCAGTATGGGTTGAAGAATTCTCCAGCAGTTTTCAGAGACCTGCACGGGTAGGAGGTGGTAGTGTAGATCGATGACATACTGATCTATTCCACCACCTGCGCCGCGCACGTGTCTCTGGTGCGTAAGGTACTTAGGCGACTGCTGGAGCATGACCTGTACGTCAAGGCTGAGATGTGTGTTCTCCAAACAAGCCGTTTCCTTCCTGGATTATCGCATTTCCACCTCTGGGGTGGTGATGGAGTGTGACCGCGTTACAGCCGTGCGTAATTGGCCGACTCCGACCATGGTAAAGGAGGTGCAGCGTTTTTTAGGGTTTGCCAATTACTACCGGAGGTTTATCCGGGGTTTTGGTCAGGTGGCTGCTCCCATTACCTCACTGCTGAAGGTGGAACCGGCACGTTTGCGGTGGTCAGCAGTGGCGGGCAAAGAAGGGGCTGTTCACCGACTCACCCGTGCTGGCGCATCCGGACCACTCTTTGGCGTTCATAATGGAGGTGGACGCGTCCAAGGCTGGGTTGGGAGCCATGCTGGGGTGGGAACCGTGCTATCACAGCGCTCGGGCACGCTACCAAAGGTCCGCCCCTGCGCTTTTTTTCCGAAGAAGCTCGGTCCGGCGGAGCAGAACTATGACAGGGGGAACCGAGAGTTGTTAGCTTTAGTCAAGGCTCTGAAGGTGTGGAGACATTGGCTTGAGGGGGCTAAGCACCCTTTTCTCATCTGGACTGACCATCGTAATCTCGAGTATAACCGGGTAGCAAGGAGATTGAATCTGCGTCATGCTAGGTGCGCCATGTTCTTTACCTGTTTCCGGTTCACGATATCACATCGGCCAGGCTCCCAAGATACTAAGGCCGACACGCTGTCCCGCCTCTGTGATACCGAGGAGCGGTCCATCGAGTCGACTCCCATCCTTCCAGCTTCATGACTCCTCCCAGCTTCATGTCCACCTCCTATACCGATGGTATGGGAGGTGGACGCGGAGATCAAGTGGGCGGCACGGATGGAACCAGCACCCCCTCAGAGTCCAGCAGGGGTTTGGTACGTGCTGCTTGGTGTCCATGATAAGTTGATTCGATGGGCCCATACACTACCCTCCTCGGGTCATCCTGGCATCGAGAGGACAGTGTGGAGTCTTAGGGGGAGGTACTGGTGGCCCACATTGGCTAAGTACGTGAGGTTTTATGTCTCCTCCTGCTCGGTGTGCGCTCAGAGCAAGGCTCCTCGACACCTGCCTAGAGGGAAGTTACAGCCCCTCCCCATTCCACAACGGCTGTGGTCGCACTTGTCGGTGGACTTTCTCACCGACCTTGCCCCGTCTCAGGGAAGTACCACGATCCCGGTCGTTGTGGATAGGTTTTCTAAGTCCCGCCGTCTCATCCCGTTGCCTGGTCTCCCTACGGCCCTGCAGACTGCGGAGACCCTATTTACCCATGTCTTCCGGCACTACGGGGTGCCTGAGGACATCGTTTCTGATCAGGGTCCCCAGTTCACGTCCAGAGTTTGGAGGGCGTTTATGGAACGGCTGGGGGTCTCGGTCAGCCTGACCTCTGGTTTCCACCCTGAGAGTAATGGGCAGGTGGAGAGAGTAAAAGAGGATGCGGGTAGGTTTCTGCTGTCGTATCGCCGGAACTGGCCTGGTGAGTGGGCGAGGTACGTCCCATGGGCGGAGCTCGCTCAGAACTCCCTTCGCCACTCCTCTATTAACATGTCTTCCTTCCAGTGCATGTTGGGCTACCAGCCAGTCCTGGCTCCATGGCATCAGAGCCAGACCGAGGCTCCTGCGGTGGAGCAATGGGTGCAGCGCTCGAAGGACGCCTGGAGAGCCATCCAGGAATCTTTAAAACAGGCTAGTGGCCGGCAGAAGAAGAGCGCTGACCAGCACCGCAGTGAGGCACCCGGGTTCGCAGCAGGGGACCGGGTCTGGCTCTCGACCCGAAACCTGCCCCTCCGCCTGCCCTTCCGGAAGCTGGGGCCGCAGTGTGTAGGGTCATTCAAAGTGTTATAGGTTACAGCTTCCTACTTACTATCGTATTAACCTCTCGTTTCATGTGTCTCTCCTCAGGCCAGTGTTGGCTGGTCCCCTGCAAGAAGGTGAGGTGCCTGAGGTCCCTCCGCACCCTCTGGACATTGAGGGGTGCCCGGCGTACACAGTACGCGCTATTCTGGACTTGAGACGCCGAGTGAGGGGCCTACAGTACCTCGTAGACTGGGAGGGGTACAGTCCGGAGGAGAGGTGCTGGGTACCGGTGGGGGACATTTTGGACCCTTCACTTCTGAGGGACTTCCACCGCCTCCACCCGGATCGCCCGGCGCCTAACCCCCCGTGTCCCCCTCGAGGCCAGCTGCGGGAGCCGCGTGTCGGGGGGGGGTACTGTCACGAAGGTGGCTCCCCTGCATGTTCGGGCGGTCGTCGGTGCCGTTCCCCTCACAGCTCCGTAGGCAAGCACCATGGTCTTGTAGCGGATGCGAGCTTCAACTGGAAGCCAGTGGAGAGAGCAGAGGGGCGGGGTGACGTGAGAGAACTTGGGAAGGTTGAACACCAGACGGGCTGCGGCGTTCTGGATGAGTTGTAGGGGTTTAATGGCACAGGCAGGGAGCCCAGCCAACAGCGAGTTGCAGTAATCCAGACGGGAGATGACAAGTGCCTGGATTAGGACTTGCGCCGCTTCCTGTGTGAGGCAGGGTCGTACTCTGCGGATGTTGTAGAGCATGAACCTACAGGAACGGGCCACCGCCTTGATGTTGGTTGAGAACGACAGGGTGTTGTCCAGGATCACGCCAAGGTTCTTAGCGCTCTGGGAGGAGGACACAATGGAGTTGTCAACCGTGATGGCGAGATCATGGAACGGGCAGTCCTTCCCCGGGAGGAAGAGCAGCTCCGTCTTGCCGAGGTTCAGCTTGAGGTGGTGATCCGTCATCCACACTGATATGTCTGCCAGACATGCAGACATATCTTAGGCTTGTGCGGGATTATTTTGTGTTCACTGTTGATTGTGGATGTGGTTTTGTTCTCTGGATCGTTTACCCTGTGTTTTGGGTTGGTCAGTGTGTATGCGCCCTGTGTTTGGCGTGACCGTTTTCTCCGGAGAATTAAATTATACAAATCATTGAACCCTCTGCTCTCTGCGCCTGACTCCTACCTTCCACTACTAGTAACTCGTGACACACATGCCATGTAAAACCTTATCGTAGAGTAGAGAACAGTGTTGATTCTCCAGTCTGACATTATGCCATTCCGTTCATGTCAGAAAGGTCTCAATCTGTACGATGCTGCATTTAGAGCAGATCCAAAATGCACACACAGATATGGTAACATAGGCTGCAAAAAGGGATGCATCATCTCCACACACAAAAATATACGTCCAGAATATACGGGTGGCCTTTTAGTTACAAGATACTGTTAATAGATTATTAGAATATACACTACCGTTCAAAGGTTTAAGTCACTTAGAAATGCAGTGTAGACATTGTTAATGTTGTAAATGACTATTGCAGCTGGAAATGGCTTAATTTCTTATGGAATATCTACATAGGCGTACAGAAGCCCATTATCAGCAACCAACACTCCTGTGTTCTAATTGCGCGTTGTGTTAGCTAATCCAAGTTTATCATTTTAACTTCTTATTTCTGAGATATAACAACATCCAGTGAAAGTACAGGGCGCCATATTCAAAAGAACAGAAATCTTATAATTAAAATTCCTCAAACATACATGTATTTTATATCGCTTTCAAGGTCGTCTTGTTGTTAATCCCACCACAGTGTCCGATTTCAAATAGGATTTCCGTGTAAAGCACCACAAACGATTGTTAGGTCACCAACAACTCACTAAAAATACACAGAAAATCAGACACTCAGAAAATCTGAGTTTACATTGGCCCGTTACATTCACTAGTTCCAAAAACATCCAGTGATTTTGCATAGCCACATCATTCAACAGAAATACTCATCATAAATGTAGATGATAATACAAATGATACACATGGAATTATAGATATACCTCTCCTTAATGCAACCGCTGAGTCAGATTTAAAAAAAAAAAATGCAATAATCTGAGACGGCGCTTAGAAGTAAAAACACCATAGCCGCAAAAATGGCGTCAACATAAACAAGAAATTACATGATAAATATTCCCTTACCTTTGATGATCTACATCAGAAAGCACTCCAGGAATCCCCACAATAAGTGTTTGTTTTGTTCGAAAATGTCTGTTATTTATGTCCAAATACCTTCTTTTGTTAGCCAGTTTGGTATACATATCCAAACGCTAATTCTGGTCAGCGTTATATCGGATAGATACTTCAAAACGTGATATTACAGGTCGAAGAAACATTTCAAAATAAGTACAGAATCAATCATTAGGATGTTAACATATAGCTTCAATAAAGTTCCAACCGGCGTACTCCTTCTTGTCTTCGTGAGCAATAGAACGCAAGTGACTACCACGTGGAATAAGCATGATCAGAAAATGGCTGACTACCAGACACCTGACTGATTCTGCTATCATTCACTCCCACAACATCATAGAAGTCGCATTATAAATTCTATTGATGGTTGACATCTAGTGGAACCCCTAGGCAGTGCAACGTCATTAATATCTCAAGGGGATTTCATTGGGGACTCTGGTAAATACATACAAAGCTCAGATTTCTGACTTCCTTTTTGATTTCAACTCAGGATTTTGCCTGCCATATGAGTTATGTTATACTCACAGACATCATTCAAACAGTTTTAAAAACTTTAGAGTGTTTTCTACCCAATACTAATAATAATGTGCATATATATGCAACTGAGACTGAGGAGCAGGCCGTTTACTTTAGGCACCTTATTCATCCAAGCTACTCAATACTGCCCCCAGCCATAAAAAGTTAAAAGGCTAATTGATCATTAGAAAGTGTCACACAGCCTAGAGTGGTGGGTGCGGAGTCAAGTGCAGAGAGCAGAAGAAAATGTGGGAAACTGAACTTTATTGCGGAATCCACAATTAACGCCAAAAACAACAGGCGAAGACAAAGTGTCCAACCCAAAACTGGGCACAAACAGACAGGGAACACAACACGCAACCAACCTAGACTAACAGAAAACAAGACCGCACAAAAGCAGGCGGGCCTAACAGGCTTATATAGTCCTGAACTAAAACTCAAACAAGAAACAGGTGCAACCAATAAGACGTAACAAACAGAAAAGGAAAAGGTGATCGGTGGCAGCTAGTAGACCGGCGGTCGTCGTGACAGTAAGCCCTTTTGCAATTATGTTAGCACAGCTGAAAATAGTTGTGCTGATTTAAATAAACAATAAAATTGTCCATCTTTAGACTAGATGATATTCTGGAACATCAGCATTGGTGGATTCGATTACAGTCTCAAAATGGCCAGAAACAAAGAACTTTCTCCTGAAGCTCGTCAGTCTATTATTTTTCTGAGAAATGAAGGCTATTCCATGCGAGCAATTGCCAAAAAATTGAAGATCTCGTACCACGCTGTGTACGACTCCCTTCACAGAACAGCACAAACTGGCTTTAACCAGAATAGAAAGAGGAGTAGGAGGCCCTGGTGCACAACTGAGCAAGAGGACAAGTACATTAGTGTCTAGTTTGAGAATCAGACCTCAGAAGTCCTCAACTGACAGATTCATTAAATAGCACCTGCAAAACACCAGTCTCAACGTCAACAGTGAAGAGGCGACTCCGGCATGCTCCGGCACCCCCAAAACCAATTCTTTCTTTGGCCGCCTCTCCTTCCAGTTCTCTGCTGCCAATGACTGGAACGAACTACAAAAAGCACTGAAACTGGAAACACTTCTCTCCCTCACTAGCTTTAAGCACCAACTGTCAGAGCAGCTCACAGATTACTGCACCTGTACATAGCCCACCTATATTTTAGCCCAAACAACTACCTCTTTCCCTACTGTATTTAATTAATTTATTTATTTTGCTCCTTTGCACCCCATTATTTTTATTTCTACTTTGCACATTCTTCCATTGCAAATCTACCATTCCAGTGTTTTACTTGCTATATTGTATTTACTTTGCCACCATGGCCTTTTTTTGCCTTTACTTCCCTTATCTCACCTCATTTGTTCACATCGTATATAGACTTGTTTATACTGTATTATTGACTGTATGTTTGTTTTACTCCATGTGTAACTCTGTGTCGTTGTATGTGTCGAACTGCTTTGCTTTATCCTGGCCAGGTCGCAATTGTAAATGAGAACTTGTTCTCAACTTGCCTACCTGGTTAAATAAAGGTGAAATAAAAATAAATAAATAAATACTAGTCACATTTCCCATTGGATTTATTTACTACAAATAGGTAAGATGTGTTTTGAATTTTAGTGCTGCTCTGCACACACAACATTGTTAGCTAGTCCTGCACACACAACCTTGTGAGCTGGTCCAACGTTAAACCAACTCGGAAGTTCAAACATATTCAGAGTTTCTCCATAGAAGCCGCTCCTCCGTAGGTATAATTTTTGGGGCCGAATTCTGATAATGCACATTATAACAAGATGCCCAGTGCCTCAAGGCAAGCTTCCTCCATCCTCTTTCACTCTCTCCTCACCATCATATTTTCAGTTACATCTCACACCCTACACTGTGACTGGCAGCACAGTGTGTGTGGGTTTGTCTTTCAGTATGATTAAACCATGCTATTACGGCAAAATACAAGTTGCTCTAAATGACTTTCCTGTACAGATTAAATTGCTTACCCGCTCCACAGCAAGCTGCTCTATTTAAATGTAACCTTTATTTAACTTGGCAAGTCAGTTAAAAACAAAATCTTACTTACAATGACGGCCTACCCCAGCCAAACCTGGATTCCACTGGGCCAATTGTGCACCGCACTATGGGACTCCAATTCAAGGCCAGATGTGATACAGCCTGGATTTGAACCAGGGCCTGTAAGGACACCTCTTGCACTGAGATGCAGTGCCTTGACCGCTGCGCCACTCAGGAGTTCAGATGGAGTGAATGCTCTATCCTCACTGATTGGTGAAGTCATTTAAAATTGAGCTAAATGTATATTTCAGAGGTATAAAAAGGAACAGAAAGATTTCTGCCCTTCAGAAACCTGTGGGGGATAAATCTCTCTTCTCTTTTCAGATGCTCTCCAAGCCATTGTGAACACGGGGGGAGATGCACCCAGTCTTGGAGTACCTTCCATTGCAACTGTTCGAACACGGGCTACAGTGGAGCAACATGTCACAGCTGTAAGGAGACCTTGTTTGTTTCTTAAAAATCTTAAAACCACAGTGTTGTTTTTATAACTGAAGAATTCTTTCAAAACCTGTGTGTGTGCTTGCTTGCATGCGATTAGTAAGCGCTCGAAGCAGAAGGCGTATATCATAACTGTAAAGCTAGCGCAGAACTAAACAGACTAAACAGACATACTGTCGAGAAGATATTGTGTTTGTTCCTTAAACATGCACAGAGGCACAGCAAGTTGGATTCAAGGTCAAGCGTCTTATCTCTGATGCAGCAATAGCCTGCTGCAGTGCCCGACCCGTTTGACAAAGCCTCACCATTGATAAGGATTAGGACAAAGCCTTTAATGATGTGAGAGCTTCTCTCGCTCTGTCTCTCTAAGTCCGCTCAGTGTCATCATAAATTGTGTGGAAGATTTGCACGTTAAATTAAGCGACTTGTCAGTCAAACATAATCGCCTCACCATTTAACACATTCACACTTGAGTTGCGTTGAAATTGAAGTGCTGGTGGAGACTGGAAAAGGACTGGTGATTTTCTTTGTCTATATAATTAAATTGGAATTAAACTTAGATTCATCACAGGAAGTGTTTCAGGTGAGGAGGAAATAAGATATTTACGAGAATGGAGATATACTGTGTGACTAAACTATTAGAGGTTGTTAGTTATTATTTTCTGACAAGAGGGGAGGGTTTGTATTGTTTCATACGTTGTGTACGCACATCCAATGACTTGCATGGTACTTGGTACAAATTGCCAGACAATGACTTTTGGGTCAAAATGGTGCACAAAAAAACCAGGAGCATTCATCATTGTACCTATTCTTTATTTTATGAGGGTTTGTATTATGCCAGGTCAATGTGTTCTAGTTACAGCAGGGTTTCATAGTCATGTTCAGGGGAACCCACAGAGGTGCACATTTCTGTTCCTGCCCAGCACTTATACACATTAACAAGCCCTTGATTAGCTGCAGGTGTGTCTGTTCTTGACAGGAACAAAGAATTAACTGAGGAATCCTACTCAGGGTAACAGTGAAAGGGAATACACTGAATTCAACCTCCTGTTAATGTTGTTATTGATATGGCCTTGTATTAATTATTTATCAGTCAGACATGCCCACTAGCCATTAACCAATGGCTATTCAGAATAATATAGACTGGTATACACATGGGGTGCATCTGAAATAGCATTCCTATTCCCTATAAAGTGCACTTCTTTTGACCAGGGCTCCAAAGGCTCTGGTCAAAAGTAGTGTACTATACAGGGAATAGTTAGCCATTATGGACAGAGTCAAAGAAACAGCAACATCTGCAGTGATGGGGCCTGCATTCCTTAGGGACACCAGCTAGCACCCTTTAATCTAGAATGCAATGGTTTTCTGTGCGTCTCCTTTCAAATAATGATGGTTAGCACATCAATAATGTAACAACCTCCGCAACAACAGAACAGACTGCTGGCTCAAACACACACATTACATCAACAGAACAGGCTGTTGGCACACAAAGCTACTGTAAATCAGAGTGGAGAGAGTTGAGTGGCCAAAACAAAGAACGCCTTTCGCTGCTCTGCGTCAGTGGAGCCTTCTTGTCTGGCACACCCCAACATGGCTTAGTGTCTTGGAATATAAATGTTTGTGTTGTTTGCTTTGTGTATGTGTGTGTTCTGTTTGCACACCCAATGTGCCTTGGTGTCATAGATTAGAATATGAACGTTAATTTGATTTGCTTTTAGTACTGTATGTATATGTTATGTACACTGAGTATACAAAACATTAAGAACACCCAGTGGTGAAAGAAGTACCCAATTGTCACACTTGAGTAAAAGTATAGATACATAAATAGAAAGTTACTCAAGTAAAAGTGAAAGTCAGGCAGTGAATTACTACTCGAGTAAAGTCAAAAAGTTTTGGGTTTTAAATACACTTAAGTATCAATAGTAAAAGTATGATTCATTTAAAATTCCTATTATTTAGCAAAGCAGACAGCACATTTGCCTTGTTTTTTAAAATTTTTGCAGATAGCCAGGGGCACACTCCAATATTCAGACATTATTTACAAAAGATGCATTTTGTGTTTGGTATACGTATATTCTGTGAGTTAGTTATTCATTTAGAAATGTGAATACATTATAAAGTATCAATGGACAGCCCTTGCCACCCAAAGGCATTAAGTATGCTCCTCAGCTGAAACATTTAAATATTTTCCTCCAAAGCAATCCTAGATGTCAAAATCTTCATAAACAGCATAAATTATAAACAATTGTGTTCTTTCAGGAAGTGGTGTTAAAGACTTGATTTGGAAATTTACATATAGACCACATGCCAGGTCTCAAGTTCTTAACTTATCATACTTACTTTCACATCTAGTGGAAACATGGCAGTGTTTGCTCTAAAAGTTGTTGCTGTGTAATGTACATTTAATTGGAATTCTTGCACATGTGTCTGTTGGTGGCTGTATTTGTTTCAGTTCATTATTTCAGTCAGTACTAATTTCAGCAGGGGGGGAAAAGCAGCGAATGTTATTCTTGAGTAAAAGTAAAGTCACCCAGTAAAATACTACTTGAGTAAAACTATTTGGTTTTAAATATACTTACAAGTAGAAAAAGTAAATGTAATTGCTAAAATATACTTAAGTATCAAAAGTAAATGTATAAATCATTTAATGTTCTTTATATCAATAAGCAAACTACACGGCACCATGTTATTTTTTAAATTTTATTCTAAGGATAGCCAGGGCCACACTCCAACACTCAGACATTTTTACAAATGAAGCATTTGTGTTTAGTGAGACCACCAGATCAGAGGCAGTAGGGATGACTAGGGATGTTCTCTTGATAAGTATGTGAATTAGATCATTTTCCTGTCCTGCTTATCATTGAAAATATAACAAGTACTTTTGGGTGTGAGGGAAAATTGAGTAAAATTAGATTATTTTTTTAGGAATGTAAGTGAAATAAAAGTAAAAGTTGTAAAACAATATCAATAGTAAAGTAAAGTACAGCTACCCCCCAAAACGACTTAAGGTGTACTTTAAAGCATTTTTACATAAGTACTTCACACTGGCAGTAGGTAACCTAAGTGCTTGTGTATATTTTCTCCTACTCAGCTGTCTATGAGAAGTCATGTGAAGCGTATAAACACCAGGGTAACACATCAGGCCTGTATTACATAGATGTGGACGGAAGTGGTCCGATAAAGTCACAGCTGATCTACTGCAACATGACAGGTAAACCACACACACACACGCACGCACACACACACGCACACACACACGCGCACACACACGCACACACACGCTAATTAAACCACTGGATGACAAGCTATGGTTTCCCTATTACATTATACCACTGCATGGATAGTTAGGGTTTCCCTGCATACATAACCACTGGTGGCAGTGTGACAAATAATCTCCACTTAGTTTTTACTATTGCCTAATGCAAATCTGTTATGACAGAGAAGTAGGGTTCAGTTAAAGTGCCACCAACAATCTGGCATATGGTACTTCCTTATTGCCCGCCAGTGGCAGTTTAGTTATTTCTCTCACTGACGGAAACAGATAGACACCTCGTTTAGGGGGCTGTTGATGGCTCTCGGTAAGTAACTGAGCTGTGAGCTGTGGCTGGGATCCCAGATCTTCTGACAGGATGTCCATCCTTCAGGGCTGGCACCAGCTGCTATCGGAAACATCTCGTCTTCCCACCCACCCCATCCCCATTTTCACACTGTGTCTGCTATCATTAACATTTTCATAATTATTTAGAATGATCCTAGGATTTCCCTCTGTTCTCTCTCTCTTCTCCTCCAGATAAAACATGGCTGGTGATCCAACACAATAACACGGAGCTAACCAAATTAAAGGCCTCATCTGGGATAAATCAGCATTTAGCCTATTTGAACTATTCTGCCGACGCGGAACAGCTCTGGGCCATAATTACCCAGGCAGAGCACTGCGAGCAGGAAGTCCTCTACCACTGCAGAAAGTCACTCCTCTTAAACACACCAGGTGAATCATTTTATTAACAGTATTGATCCCAGCCAGCCATAAAGGTCAGGATGATTAAAAACCTGCTCACTCAGTCAACTGTGTGTCAGTGTACACATCCCAAATGGCACTCTATTCCCTATATAGTGTACTACTTTTGACCAAAGCCGGCAAAAGTAGTGAATTATTTAGGGAATAGGGTACCATTTGGGAGACACCCTGTGAGAGGGAGTGCTGCTCTCCACCCGCAGAGCTTAAGCAGATGTCACAAATTGATTATTGTGCTCATTGTTGCAAATTAATTTAGGTTTTAGGGCTGGGGTTGTTCTATGTAGGCCTACCCGTCATATTGTTATACTAGAATATTCATCATTTCTGGATGTGTTATGGTACATGCACTGAGTGAGTTAGCATTTAGGTGATTTGTTTTTTCGTTGATTGGTGTGTCGTTGGTGTTTGCCATATGATATTAATTTGTAATGACTCTTTTAAACCTGCAAATGAACATGAAACAAGGCAACTCACAGCTTCACAGTGTAATTGCTGTCCATTAGCTGTCTCGTTACTGTAGAGGCTGACTGAGGGAAGAGGAAAACAATGTCAAGCTAAATAAATAATGCTGGAAAATGTCAAATGAAGAATAATGAGGGATATGTTTCTGTTTAAAACCAGACAGCCTGCTTCAGGTGGGGGAACGTTGTGGCAAAATCTGCACGGAGCCTTCACCGTGCACTGCCACTTTAAGAGCACTTTCTTTACCCCTCTCTAATAAATACCGCTACAACGTGATCAGACGAGTGATGGAAGAAGGAATCAATGAGAATGACTTTCTTTTCTCTTTCAAGGCAGCACTCTGGAGTCTGGCCTGTTTTTTGGGGGAAAGTGGTGACTGAAACCATTCTCAATTAAGCACTCTCTCTCCTCTTGCTACAGTCTTTTTGTGGAACGTGTCTCTGTTATATGTCATTAGTGTCCTCATTGCAAATAGCACCAAATTGATCTTTAGGTAAAACACATCTTGTCTGATCTGTTTTTACACTTTTACCCAAACATCTCATGCCCTACATAGTAAATAAATGAACAGGAGTTTGGGAGTCTGTAGTATTTTTGAACACACCCCTTTGTTAGGTTAACATTTTTCAGAGTAAATAACTCACGGACACTAGATAAGCTTGACCAAGTTTTATTCTTCCCAAAGGGTCGACACAACTGTATTCAGACAAATAAATAGCTTCCCCCGTGTTGGTATTCATACCCCACTTTGGGTGGAGTCTCCTCCTTATCTCCAAACATTGCATCATTCTTGCTAAGCAGGGAACTAAGTGATATGAGCCTTCAACGGTTTCTCCACTTATCAGTACTGTCACATGCAATTGTTTTCCATGCACTCAGCCCCTCATTATGGCACCCCTCATGTCTCTTGTGTAACTAATGTTCCTATTCTCTGAGTATAACAATGTTCAAAGTTTACTCCAGAATCCGACACCTTCAAAGTGTGTGTGTGTGTGTGTGTGTGTCTTTATCTCAGATGGATCTCCGTTCACCTGGTGGGTGGGTCGTACAGATGAGCCCCAGACATACTGGGGTGGGGCGGTACCAGGGAGCCAGCAGTGTGGCTGCGGTCTTCAGGGGAACTGCATCGACTCAGACCACTACTGCAACTGTGACGCTGACCGCAAAGAATGGTACAATACCATCACATTCTCTATATACAGTGCCTTGCGAAACTTTGAACTTTGCGACCTTTTGCCACATTTCAGGCTTCAAACATAAAGATATAAAACTGTATTTTTTTGTGAAGAATCAACAACAAGTGGGACACAATCATGAAGTGGAACGACATTTATTGGATATTTCAAACTTTTTTAACAAATCAAAAACTGAAAAATTGGGCGTGCAAAATTATTCAGCCCCTTTACTTTCAGTGCAGCAAACTCTCTCCAGAAGTTCAGTGAGGATCTCTGAATGGTCCAATGTTGACCTAAATTACTAATGATGATAAATACAATCCACCTGTGTGTAATCAAGTCTCCGTATAAATGCACCTGCACTGTGATAGTCTCAGAGGTACGTTAAAAGCGCAGAGAACATCATGAAGAACAAGGAACACACCAGGCAGGTCCGAGATACTGTTGTGAAGAAGTTCAAAGCCAGATTTGGATACAAAAATATTTCCCAAGCTTTAAACATCCCAAGGAGCACTGTGCAAGCGATAATATTGAAATGGAAGGAGTATCAGACCACTGCAAATCTACCAAGACCTGGCCGTCCCTCTAAACTTTCAGCTCATACAAGGAGAAGACTGATCAGAGATGCAGCCAAGAGGCCCATGATCACTCTGGATGAACTGCAGAGATCTACAGCTGAGGTGGGAGACTCTGTCCATAGGACAACAATCAGTCATATATTGCATAAATCTGGCATTTATGGAAGTGGCAAGAAGAAAGCCATTTCTTAAAGATATCCATAAAAAGTGTCGTTTAAAGTTTGCCACAAGCCACCTGGGAGACACACCAAACATGTGGAAGAAGGTGCTCTGGTCAGATGAAACCAAAATTGAACTTTTTGGCAACAATGCAAAACGTTATGTTTGGCGTAAAAGCAACACAGCTCATCACAATGAACACACCATCCCCACTGTCAAAAATGGTGGTGGCAGCATCATGGTTTGGGCCTGCTTTTCTTCAGCAGGGACAGGGAAGATGGTTCAAATTGATGGGAAGATGGATGGAGCCAAATACAGGACCATTCTGGAAGAAAACCTGATGGAGTCTGCAAAAGACCTGAGACTGGGACGGAGATTTGTCTTCCAACAAGACAATGATCCAAAACATAAAGCAAAATCTACAATGGAATGGTTCAAAAATAAACATATCCAGGTGTTAGAATGGCCAAGTCAAAGTCCAGACCTGAATCCAATCGAGAATCTGTGGAAAGAACTGAAAACTACTGTTCACAAATGCTCTCCATCCAACCTCATTGAGCTTGAGCTGTTTTGCAAGGAGGAATGGGAAAAAAATTCAGTCTCTCGATGTGCAAAACTGATAGAGACATACCCCAAGCAACTTACAGCTGTAATCGCAGCAAAAGGTGGCACTACAAAGTATTAACTTAAGGGGGCTGAATAATTTTGCACACCCAATTTTTCAGTTTTTGATTTGTTAAAAAAGTTTGAAATATCCAATAAATGTCGTTCCACTTCTTGATTGTGTCCCACTTGTTGTTGATTCTTCACAAAACATACAGTTTTATATCTTTATGTTTGAAGCCTGAAATGTGGCAAAAGGTCGCAAAGTTCAAGGGGGCCGAATACTTTCGCAAGGCACTGTATTTCCCTCAATCTATCTGCTCCCCTCTTTCTCTCTATATATATATACCGTGGGGAGAACAAGTATTTGATACACTGCCGATTTTGCAGATTTTCCTACTGACAAAGCATGTAGAGGTCTGTAATATTTATCATAGGTACACTTCAACTGTGAGAGACGGAATCTAAAACAAAAATCCAGAAATCACATTGTATGATTTTGAAGTAATTAATTTGCATTTTATTGCATGACATAAGTATTTGATACATCAGAAAAGCAGAACTTAATATTTGGTACAGAAACCTTTGTTTGCAATTACAGAGATCATACGTTTCCTGTAGTTCCTGACCAGGTTTGCACACACTGCAGCAGGGCCTTTGGCCCCCTCCTCCATACAGACATTTTCCTGATCCTTCAGGTTTCGGGACTGTCGCTGGGCAATACGGACTTTCAGCTCCCTCCATAGATTTTCTATTGGGTTCATGTCTGGAGACTGGCTAGGCCACTCCAGGAACTTGAGATGCTTCTTACGGAGCCACTCCTTAGTTGACCTGGCCGTGTGTTTCGGTTCGTTGTGATGCTGGAAGACCCAGCCACGACCCATCTTCAATGCTCTTACGGAGGGAAGGAGGTTGTTGGCCAAGATCTCGCGATATATGGCCCCATCCATCCTCCCCTCAATACGGTGCAGTCGTCCACTCCCCTTTGCAGAAAAGCATCCCCGAAGAATGATGTTTCCTCCTCCATGCTTCACGGTTGCGATGGTGTTCTTGGGGTTGTACTCATCCTCTTCTTCCTCCAAACACCCCGTGAGTGGAGTTTAGACCAAAAAGCACTATTTTTGTCTCATCAGACCACACGACCTTCTCCCATTCCTCCTCTGGATCATCCAGATGGTAATTGGCAAACTTCAGACGGGCCTGGACATGCGCTGGCTTGAGCAGGGGGACCTTGTGTGCTCTGCAGGATTTTAATCCATGACGGCGTAGTGTGTTACTAATGGTTTTCTTTGAGACTGTGGTCCCAGCTCTCTTAAGGTCATTGACCAGGTCCTGCCGTGTAGTTCTGGGCTGATACTTCACCTTCCTCATGATCATTGATGCCCCACAAGGTGTGATCTTGCATGGAGCCCTAGACCGAGGGTGATTGACCTTCAACTTGAACTTCTTCCATTTTCTGATAATTGCGCCAACAGTTGTTGCCTTCTCACCAAGCTGCTTGCCTATTGTCCTGTAGCCCATCCCAGCCTTGTGCAGGTCTACAATTTTATCCCTGATGTCCTTACACAGCTCTCTGGTCTTGGCCATTGTGGAGAAGTTGGAGTATGTTTGATTGCGTGTGTGGACAGGTGTCTTTTATACAGGTAACGAGTTCAAACAGGTGCAGTTAATACAGGTAATGAGTGGAGAACAGGAGGGCTTCTTAAAGAAAAACTAACCGGTCTGTGAGAGCCAGAATTCGTACTGGTTGGTAGGTGATCAAATACTTATGTCATGCAATAAAATGCAAATAAATTACTGAAAAATCATACAATGTGAGTTTCTGGATTTTTGTTTTAGATTCCGTCTCTCACAGTTGAAGTATACCTATGATAAAATTATAGACTTCTACACGCTTTGTAGGTAGGAAAACCTGCAAAATTGACCATGTATCAAATATTTGTTCTCCCCACTGTATCTGCTCTCTTCTTTCTCTCACTTTCTCTGTCTGTTTCCCTCTTTCTTTATAAAGAGCGGCAGGGTAGCCTAGTAGTTAGAGTGTTGGACTAGTAACCGGAAGGTTACAAGTTCAAACTCCTGAGCTGACAAGGTACAAATCTGTCATTCTGCCCCTGAACAGGCACTTAACCCACTGTTCCTAGGCTGTCATTGAAATTAAGAATTTGTTCTCAACTGACTTGCCTGTTTAAATAAAGGTTAAAAATCTCTCTATATATATTACTTCTTTCTTCCTCATCTTCTGAACACCAATCCCCACTATTCTTCAGCTCCTTTTTGTCCACCCTTCCCTAGGTAATGTCTGGATCTCTGCCCCAACATGCTATAGTATACCATCTGCTGTACTCAACACTCAGTGTGATTCTCTACTGACTGATTCACCTTTCAATTTTTTATCATATTCAGAAAGGGACTTGTTCTCTCACCGGCATTTGTATTTGTTTTCATGACATTTTTATAGCCCCCACAACAGTAATAAGACTACAAGAACATAAACATCAGCTAGAGTAAACATCATCTGGATGGAGGTTGTTAAAATTGGCACAATTTTCTTTTCTATTTCCTGTTGTGATTGTTTGTGCCCTAGTGGTATTTGATTAAGCAATAATCAGAACAGGAAGTAGCTGGCCAGAAGGAATGGTTATATTCTAGGAGTATGAGTCAAATGCCTACATCTCCAAAGATGCAGCAGAAGTATACTGTACTTACAACTCTATTGTATAAAAATAACAATCATCCTACATCTCTGTACGTGTATTTCTTACAACACCAGCAGTGCACAACTCCAGTTCTCGAAGGCTCCCATCCTGCTTCTCGCTTTCACTCGCTCTCATATTGATTGGCTATAGATTCCACACACCTGGTAGCCCAAGTAATCAACTTGCCATTGAAATGCAACAAATGGTGTATCCTGTTAGCTCTGGAGAACTGAAGCTATACACCTCCACCCTATACCATGTCTCTCATCGATAGCTATACATATTAGAGAGATTATCGAGAGGAACCAGACCAGCTGCCTGCTATTACTGTCACACTGTGAATCCAGACACAAAGACAACCTACCTTTACTGTGCTTCATAAACTAACCAAAAATCAAATACTCAGGATGGCTGTTAATTAGGATCAATTGAAGAAAGCAACATAGGCCAATATACACTGATTTTGATCTGGTCCTTTGTTCTTCTGTTGTTTTAATGCATCCTTCCTCTGTTTTATGTAACCCAGGGCGACTGACTCTGGTCTGCTCACCCATAAGGAGAATCTGCCGGTCAGATGGGTGGTTGTTGGGGATATACAGAGACCTGGATCAGAGGCAGCCTATAAAGTCGGACCACTCAAGTGTCATGGCGACAGTAAGTATCAAATTATGACATTGTAAAGATAGTCTCACACTCAATCTACATTCTTAGAAAAAAGTGCTACTGTATCTAGAACCTAAACGGGTTATTCAGCTTATTCACCATTTCCACAGAGGCTTCTATATGGAACCCAAAACGGTTGTACCTGAAATCAATGTGTACAGCCGAAGAACTCTTTGGAACCCTTTATATTCCTAATTATTTATTGGGTACCAACAAAGTTTTGGCACACAGTGCCTTACTCTGGGTTAGAAAGTAAGGATCAAGTCAATTAATCGTTCTACTAAATCAGTCCATTATTTAATCCATTACTGACCCTCCTTCAATAAACTGACTAGGTTTTACTGAGTACTGTGTGCTCGCTTTGATATATCAGTCAATCTATCACTCCATTATTTCTATATGGACATGGAGTATTTACAATGCACACAGGCTGTGATTCAAACAAATGCAGATAAATGACCTGAGCACTGTAGACTTTACAAGCTACTCTTACTCTGGGTCACTTTCTGACTTTAGTTCTTTGGTTGTCTTTGTTTAGTATGGTCAGGACGTGAGTTGGGTGTGTTGTTTATGTTCCTTTTTCTATGATTTGGGATTTCTGTGTTTGGCCTGGTATGGTTCTCAATCAGAGGCAGCTGTATATCATTGTCCCTGATTGAGAACCATACTTAGGTAGCCTGGTTTCACTTTTGAGTTGTGGGTGATTCTTTTCCGTGTTAGTGTTTGTGCCACACGGGACTGTTTAGTTTGTTTCGATTTTCGTTTATTCTTTCACTTTGTTATTTTGTATTTTGCAGTGTTCAGTTTTACATACAGTATTAAAATGGACACTTACCACGCTGTAATGGTCTTCATGCGGTGAAAGAGAGTCGGACCAAAATGCAGCGTGTAGATTGCGATCCATGTTTAATGAACAAAACGTAACACGAATCTAAAATACAAACACTACAAAACAAAGAACGTAACGAAAACCGAAACAGCCTATACTAATGTAAACTAACACAGATACAGGAACAAGGACACTAAGGACAATCACCCACGAAACACACAAAGAATACGGCTGCCTAAATATGGTTCCCAATTAAAGACAACGATAATCACCTGACTCTGATTGAGAACCGCCTCAGGCAGCTATAGACTAACGCTAGACATCCCACAAAACCCCAAGACAAAAACACACCACAATAACCCATGTCACACCCTGGCCTGACCGAATAAATGAAGAATAAACATAATATATTTCGACCAGGGCGTGACAGATCCCCCCCCCCCTAAGGTGCGGACTCCCGGACGCACATCAAAACAATAGGGAGGGTCCGGGTGGGCGTCTGTCCATGGTGGCGGCTCCGGCTCCGGCGCGGGACGTGGAACCCACTCTATAAATGTCTTAGTCCCCCCTCCTCGCGTCCTAGGATTGTCCACCTTCGCCGCCGACCATGGCCTAGTAGTCCTCACCCAGAACCCAACTGGACTGAGGGTCAGCTCGGGACTGAGGGGCAGCTCGGGACAGATGGGCAGCTCGGGACTGAGGGGCAGCTCGAGACTGAGGGGCAGCTCGGGACTGAGGGGCAGCTCGGGATTGAGGGGCAGCTCGGGACTGAGGGGCAGCTCGTGACAGAGGGGCTGCTCGGGACAGAGGGGTAGCTCGGGACAGGGGCAGCTCAGCACTCAGGGGCAGCTCAGCACTGAGGGGAAGCTCGGGACTGAGAGGAAGCTCAGGCAGGTAGTTGGCTCCGGCAGATCCTGGCTGGCTGGCGGATCTGGAAGAGTCTGGTTGACTGGCGGATCGGGAAGAGTCTGGTTGACTGGCAGATCTGGAAGAGTCTGGTTGACTAGCAGATCTGGAAGAGTCTGGCTGACTGGCAGATCTGGAAGAGCCTGGCTGACTGGCGGTTCCGGCAGATCCTGGCTGACTGGCGGATCTGGAAGAGTCTGGTTGACTGGCGGATCTGGAAGAGTCTGGTTGACTGGCAGATCTGGAAGGGTCTGGTTGACTAGCAGATCTGGAAGAGTCTGGTTGACTGGCAGATCTGGAAGAGTCTGGTTGACTAGCAGATCTGGAAGAGTCTGGCTGACTAGCAGATCTGGAAGAGTCTGGCTGACTGGCAGATCTGGAAGAGCCTGGCTGATTGGCGGATCCGGCAGATCCTGGCTGACTGGCGGTTCCAGCAGATCCTGGCTGACTGGCGGTTCCGGCAGATCCTGGCTGACTGGCGGTTCCTGCAGATCCTGGCTGACTGGTGGTTCCGGCAGATCCTGGCTGACTGGCGGTTCTGGGCAGACTGGCAGCACTGGGCAGACTGGCGGCAATGGGAAGACTGGCGGCGCTGGGCAGACTGGCGGCATTGGGCAGACTGGCGGCACTGGCGGCGCTGGGCAGACTGGCGGCACTGGGCAGACTGGCGGCCCCTAGCAGACTGGCGGCTCTGGGCAGACTGGCGGCGCTGGGTAGACTTGGCGGCACTGGCGGTGCTGGGCAGACTGGCGGCTCCTTGCAGACTGGCAGCTCTGGCTGCTTCATGCAGACTGGCCGCTCTGGCTGCTCCATACAGACTGGCAGCTCTGGCTGCTTCATGCAGACTGACAGGTCTGGCTGCTCCATGCAGGCTGGCAGCTCTGGCTGCTCCATGCAGGCTGGCAGCTATGGCTGCTCCATGCAGGCTGGCAGCTCTGGCTGCGCTGAACAGGCAGGAGACTCCAGCAGCGCAGGAGAGGAGGGAGGCTCTGGCTGCGCTGAACAGGCGGGAGACTCCAGCAGCGCAGGAGAGGAGAAAGGCTCCGACAGCGCTGAACAGGCAGGAGACTCCGTCAGCGCTGGAGAGGAGAAAGGCTCCGATAGTGCTGAACAGGCGAGGCGCACAGTAGGTCTGATGCGTGATGCTGGCACTGGTGGTACTGGGCCGAGGACACGCACAGGAAGCCTGGTGCGGGGAGCTGCCACCGGAGGGCTGGTGTGTGGAGTTGGCACAGGATAGACCGGACTGTGCAGGCGCACTGGAGCTCTTGAGCACCGAGCCTGCCCAACTTTACCTGGCTCGATGCCCACTCTAGCCCGGCCAATACGAGGAGCTGGTATATACCGCACCGGGCTATGCACCCGCACTGGAGACACCGTGCGCTCCACAGCATAACACGGTTCCTGCCTGGTCTCTTTAGCCCCCCGGTAAGCACAGGAAGTTTGCGCAGGTCTCCTACCTGGCGTAGCCATACTCCCTGTCAGCCCCCCCCCCCCAAGAAATTTTTGGGGCTGACTCTCGGGCTTCCTTGCCAACCGTGTTCCCTCATATCGCCGGCTCTTCTCTCCTGCTGCCTCTGCTCTCCTCGCTGCCTCCACCTGTTCCCATGGAAGGCGATCCCTTCCCGCCAGGATCTCCTCCCATGTGTAACAACCCTTGCCATCCAATATATCATCCCATGTCCGATCCTCATTGCACCGCTGTTGCTGCCTTTGCTGTTTCTCCTGTGGTTCCTGCCTGTTGACACGCTGCTTGGTCCGTTTGTGGTGGGTGATTCTGTAACGGTCTTCATGCGGTGAAAGAGAGTCAGACCAAAATGCAGAGTGTAGATTGCGATCCATGTTTAATGAACAAAACGTAACACGAATCTAAAATACAAACACTACAAAACAAAGAACGTAACGAAAACCGAAACAGCCTATACTAGTGTAAACTAACACAGATACAGGAACAAGGACACTAAGGACAATCACCCACGAAACACACAAAGAATATGGCTGCCTAAATATGGTTCCCAATCAGAGACAACGATAATCACCTGACTCTGATTGAGAACCGCCTCAGGCAGCCATAGACTAACGCTAGACATCCCACAAAACCCCAAGACAAAAACACACCACAATAACCCATGTCACACCCTGGCCTGACCGAATAAATGAAGAATAAACATAATATATTTCGACCAGGGCGTGACACACGCTGCAAATTGGTCCGATATCTCTTACTCCTCATCGGAAGAAGACAAGCGTTACACTCTGAGTCTTCAGCACAGTCATTTCTTTTCCCATACCTGTTTGATGCTAATGCAACATTCTCTTCCTCTCCATCAATCATCATGTTAATCACTCTGATTATGCACATAACCTAATTATCTGTACCACATTAGCAGAATGGTTACAAAAACAATGTTCTCTCTTTTATGCACTTATGCTGATGGCGGTAGGTAGTTGTTAATCAGGCAATGATGAATCAAGAGTCCCAATCTCTTTTTTATTCCTAATTGCATCCTTGGTTACCTGAAATATTTATCTTAGTAAATTAGACATAAACGGGGGAAGCAGAGGTGGAATATAATTAAGATGAATTAGAAGAAACAGTTGGCCTGTTCATGTGCCTGACAGTCTCATCAACAGATCATTATTATGAACTGAGAACGAAACAAGTTGAGGACATATACTCTCGAAGCCACTTCTTATTTTGTTCTCAGTCTATTTAGACCTTAGTTTACAATAAGCACCATTTTTCTCAATCAGCACCTTGTTATGGTTGTCACACCTATGTGATTTGTGGTTGTCTTACTTACCTTAGCTGAATGCACTGACTAAGTCATTCTGGATAAGAGTATGTTAAACGACCAAAATGTATGTACATGTAAATGGTAAATATATGGATTTCCATAATTTCCTCAGAGAACTTCTGGAACGCAGCGTTCTTCAACAAAGAGACGTCATATCTGCACTTCCCCACGTTCCACGGAGAGCTGAGTGCAGACATCTCCTTCCTGTTCAAAACCACCGCTGCTTCAGGAGTCTTCCTGGAAAACCTGGGCATCAAAGACTTCATACGGGTGGAACTCAGCTGTAAGTAGAATGGAGGAAGTCGGCTGTAATAGAGTCGATAAAGTCTGCTGTAATTAGAGTGGATGAAGTGAGTTGTAATAGAATGGATGAAGTTGGCTGTAATAGAGTGGATGAGCTCAGCTATAAGTAGAGTGTATGAAGTCAGCTGTAATAGGGTGGATGATATCAGCTGTAATAGGGTGGATGAAGTCAACTGTAATAGGGTGGATGAAGTAAACTGAAATAGAGTGGATGAAAATCTCCATCTTTTACACCAATTGACTGCACATAATAACATGTTCATGTTAATATAACCAGCATATAAAAATGTACTTGGCATTTCATCATCATATCTTACTCCAATATTTAACTGTTGAATTTATTTTGTCAAAGAATTTATAAACAAAGAAAACAAAGTCTGTGATAATCTGTACGATATTCATTAACACACACACACACACACACACACACACACACACACACACACACACACACACACACACACACACACACACACACACACACACACACACACACACACACACACACACACACACACACACACACACACACACACACACACACACACACACACACACACAAGCAATTGTTACTTTGTAAGATAACATTTCCCATCAACCCCTGTCTTAAACAAACTATAGGCTAAAATATCTCTATTTACAAAATCAAAAGCTTTCTGGAAATCAGTGAAACATGCAAAAGTAGGCTTCTTTTTGTGTAATCTATTTCTGATTATTGTACAGACCGAGAAGATATGATCTATACAGGCTCCAGATTTACGAAATACATTTTGTTCATACACCAGAATGTTTTGATCCTCCAAAAAGGTCATTAGCCTATTGTTGAGGATGCATGAATATAATTTATAGACCGAACTTAATAAAATACGCCTCTATAGTTCAGTGGTACTTTCAGGATTTTTTTTTGAAGATTTGGGAATGGGATTCACTATAGACTTAACTTTTTGTTACCTGAGAACAAACTACCAAACCACTTCTCCCACTCTTAAGTACCTGTGTAACATCAGAGTTCAGCCCCACCTAGCTCTTCCCTGACTTCCATTATAATGTTCTTAAGTAGTTTTTGTCCTACCTTGTTTAATTTCCCTCCAAAATGGTTGAGGATTTCTAGTCTGTATCTCCTCATGGCGTAATAACTGCCTTCTCTGATATCTCAGTTTGAATAGGTGCAGTCTTTTATCAAACACATGCTGTTTGTTCGAAAACTCCTTCCTACATGGTTCTCTTGTATTTCTATCTTTACACTGTAAATATAAGTACATTATAGACCATAGGTCTCTTAACTCGTCATTCCAACAAGCCTTATTCAGCTTGTAAAATGTCCTGGGCTTGGCGGTGTATTTCTATTTTCATAATTGTTTTCCCATTTCAGAATATATGACATCACAACATTTTTCATACCACACATCTAAATCAAATTTGGTTTCTTGGCATCTTTGCAGAGTTCCACCAGAGCTCTACATGCCATTTCAATGACACAGGAGGTCATTTGGCACATTTATTTTCTTAAATTTAGGCTTATGTGGTGTATGTACAGTATATTTTGCCCTGAGTGATGCACAGTTATATTTGGTTGGGAAAGTTTGTGGCCAACAGAAAAGATCATAAATAAAAGGGAATTATCAGGAAGTGTACATTTTTCTCCAATTTAGTTAAAACATCCACAGTCTTCCACCATTATCCACAGTCTTCCAACATTATCCACAGTCTTCCACCATTACCCACAGTCTTCCAACATTTGTTTAGAGGGTAACACCTTAAAATCCAAACAAGTTTCTAGACAGTCGTGGAGGTAAGTATATAGTCCACCACAGCTTTTCCTTTGCCAGATATGGATGTAAAGTTATCTCTTAAGGGGATTATCCTTCCTTTAATGATACACATTTTAGAGTCCTGAAGGAATTCTAATAGGGTTTCCCCATGATGATTAACAGAGTCATCCAAAGCAACACTCAATTTAATATCATCAATATCATGTACAGTTGAAGTCAGAAGTTTACATACACCTTAGCCAAATACATTTGAACTCAGTATTTCACAATTCCTGACATTTAATCCTATTAAAAATTCCCTGTCTTAGGTCAGTTAGGATCACCACTTTATTGTAAGAATGTGAAATGTCAGAATAATAGAGAGAATGATTTATTTCATTTTTTATTTCTTTCATCACATTCCCAGTGGGTCAGAAGTTTACATAGACTCAATTAGTATTTAGTAGCATTGCCTTTAACTTGTTTAACTTGGGTCAAACATTTTGGGTAGCCTTCCACAAACTTCCCACAATAAGTTGGGTGAATTTTGGCCCATTCCTCCTGACAGAGCTGGTTTAACTGAGTCAGGTTTGTAGGCCTCCTTGATCGTACACTGTTTTTCAGGTCTGCCCACAAATGTTCTATAGGATTGAGGTCAGGGCTTTGTAATGACCACTCTAATACCTTGACTTTGTTGTCCTTAAGCCATTTTGCCACAACTTTGGAAGTATGCTTGGGGTCATTGTTCATTTGGAAAACCCATTTGCGACCAAGCTTTAATTTCCTGACTCATGTCTTGAAATGTTGCTTTCATATATCCACATAATTTTCCATCCTCATGATGCCATCTATTTTGTGAAGTGCACCAGTCCCTCCAGCAGCAAAGCACCCCCATAACATGATGCTGCCACCCCCGTGCTTCATGGTTGGGGGTGTTCTTCGGCTTGCAAGCCTCCCCCTTTTTCCTCCAACCATAACGATGGTCATTATGGCCAAACAGTTTTATTTTTGTTTCATCAGACAAGAGGACATTTCTCCAAAATGTACGATATGTGTCCCTATGTGCAGTTGCAAAATGTAGTCTGGCTTTCTTATGGTGGTTTTGGAGCAGTGGCTTCTTCCTTGCTGAGCGGCCTTTCAGGTTATATTGATATAGGACTAGTTTTACTGTGGATGTAGATACTTTTGTACCTGTTTCCTCCAGCACCTTCACAAGGTCCTTTGCTGTTGTTCTGGGATTGATTTGCACTTTTAGCACCATAGTACGTTCATCTCTAGGAGACAGATCGTGTCTCCTTCCTGAGCGGTACGACGGCTGAGTGGTCCCATGGTGTTTATACTTGGGTACTATTGTTTGTACACATGAACGTGGTACCTTCAGGCGTTTGGAAATTGCTCCCAAGGATGAACCAGACTTGTGGAGGTCTACACCTTTTTTAACTTCCGACTTCAACTGTATTTAGTCATGTAACCTCTCAATTCGACTGTTAAGATCCCCACATATGTAAATAGCATCTGCTTCTGTATGTAGGTATACTTGACTTAACAAATGACATTAGAAGGAGGATACATCTCTACCCCTGTTCATGTGGAAAATAGCATGAAAACACAACAAAACAATAATCTGACACCCTATGTTCAAAGTGCAAACCAATAATTCATTCTATGGCTTTATCAATAATTTCAATTTTATATGCTTTCATCATACCAGACTTTACACATATTCTCACTCTCCGAGAGCCCCTGGGGGCTTTCATATGAGTTTTTCAGTTGTAAGTGGATGATTTCATTTGTAAAAGAATGGATGAAGTCAGCTGTAATAGAGTGGAAGATTTTGACGTTTGTGTTCCAGTATATAACATAACAAATTGATATTACGGTTTCAATAAATACGTTTGAAATCATTCAAATGTATTTATAAAGCCCTTTTTACATCAGCTGATGTCACAAAGTGCTGTCCAGAAACCCAGCCTAAATCCCCGAACAGCAAGCAATGCAGATGTAGGAGCATGGTAGGTAGGAAAAACTCCCATGAAAGGCAGGAACCTAGGAAGAAACCTAGAGAGGAACCAGGCTCTGAGGGGTGGCCAGTCCTCTTCTGGCTGTCCCCTGTGGAGATTATAACAGTACATGGCCAAGATGTTCAAATGTTCATAGATGACCAGCAGGGTCAAATAATAATAATCACAGTGGTTGTAGAGGGTGCACCTCAGGAATAAATGTCAGTTGGCTTTTGTCAGTTGGCTTTTCATTCAGCGTTAGAGACAGCAGGTGCAGTAGAGAGAGAGAGAGTCAAAAACTGCAGGTTCGGGACAAGGTAGCATGTCCAGTGAACAGGTCAGGGTTCCATAGCCGCCGGCAGAACAGTTGAAACTGGAGCAGCAGCACGACCAGGTGAACTGGGAACAGCAATGAGTTATCAGGCCAGGTAGTCCTGAGGCATGGTCCTAGGTCTCATGTCCTCTGAGAGAAGAGAGAGAGAAAAGAGAGAGAGAGAAAGAGTTAGAGGGAGCATACTTAAATTCACCCAGGATACCGGATAAGACAGGAGAAATACTACAGATATAACAGACTGATCCTAGCCCCCGACAAAAACTATTGTAGCATAAATACAGATAGGGCTAACCAGGCAGGATATAACCCCACCCACTTTTCCAAAGCACAGCCCCCACACCATTACAGGGATATCTTCAAACCACCAACTTACTACCCAGAGACAAGGCCAAGTATAGCCCACGAATATCTCCTTCACCGTACGAACCTGAGGGGGCTGCCAACCCAGACAGGATGATCACGTCAGTGACTCAACTCACTCAAATGTACAGTTTATTTGTCAGAGGACAAACCATCCACAGAGACAAACTCATATCTTTCCAACAGATAAGATCTAAACCAGGCCAGAACTTGTCCGTGTAGACCATTTGGAATTACAATCTCTTCAAAAGAATGTGGTGATCGATGGTATCAAAAGCAGCACTAAGGTCTAGGAGCAGGAGGACAGATGCAGAGCCTTGGTCTGACTCCATTAATCTATCTAGGGCAGGTGATATGCTAGCGGAACCCCTCCACAACATTCCACTGAAAAGGCAGCACGCAAAATTCAAAAATATTTTGAAATATGTAACTTTCACACATTAACAAGTCCAATACAGCAAATGAAAGATAAACATCTTGTTAATCTACCCATCGTGTCCGATTTAAAAAATGCTTTACAGCGAAAGCAAAACATATGATTGTTAGGTCATAGCCAAGTCAAAAAAACACACAGCCATTTTTCCAGCCAAAGAGAGGAGTCACAAAAAGCAGAAATATAGATCAAGTTCATCACTAACCTTTGATGATCTTCATCAAATGACACTCGCAGGACATCATGTTACATAATACATGTATGTTTTGTTCGATAATGTGCATATTTATATCCAAAAATCTTAGTTTACATTGGCGCGTTACGTGCATTAATGTTTTGATTCCAAAACATCCGGTGATTTTGCAGAAATACTCATAATAACATTGATAAAAGATACAATTGTTATTCACATAATTAAAGATAGACTTCTCCTTAATGCAACCGCTGTGTCACATTTCAAAAAAACTTTACGGGAAAACATAATCTGAGAACAGCTCTCAGAACCCAAAACAGCCAGAGGAATATCCGCAATTTTGGAGTCAACAGAAGTTAGAAACAACACCATACATTTTCACTTACCTTTGATGATCTTCAACAGAAGGCACTCCCAGGAATCCTAGTTCGACAATAAATGACTGATGTGTTCCATAAAGTCCATAATTTTTATCCAAAAAGCCACTTGTTGTTCATGTGTTCAGCCCAGTAATCCATCTTCATGAGGCGCTGGCACTTCATCCAGACAAAAAGTTCTGTTACAGTCCTTTAGAAACATGTCAAACAATGTATGGAATCAATCTTTAGGATGTTTTTAACAGTAAACATCAATAATGTTCCAACCGGAGAATTCCTTTGTCTGAAGAAATGCACTGGAATGAGAGGTAACTCTGTCGGGAGCGAGCGTCATGAGACCAAGGCACTCTGCCAGAACACTGCCTCAGAGGTCTCATGAGCCCCTCCTTTATAGTATAATCCTCTTTCAAGTTTCTAAAGACGGTTGACATCTAGTGGAAGCCGTAGGAAGTGCAACTTTATCCATATCTCAATGTGTATTCCGTAGGCCAAGCTTTGAAAAACTACAAACCTCAGATGGCCCACTTCCCGGTTGGATTTTTCTCAGGTTTTCGCCTGCCATATGAGTTCTGTTATACTCACAGGCATCATTCAAACAGTTTTGGAAAATTCAGAGTGTTTTCTATCCAATACTAATACTAATAATAATATGCATATATTAGCATCTGGGACAGAGTAGGAGGCAGTTCACTCTGGGCACGCTATTCATCCAAAAGTGAAAATGCTGCCCCCTATCCCAATTAAAAGGTCCTTTACCACATTCACGAGTGCAGTCTCAGTGCTATGATATGGTTTAAAACCAGACTAGTGTTTCATATACATAGTTTGTCTTCAGGAAGGCAGTGAGTTGCTGCGCAACAGCTTTTGCATTTTTTTTTTTTTGCGGAATGGGAGATTCAATGCAGGCCAATAGTTTTTCAAATATTTTCTGGGTCAAGGTTTGGCTTTTTCAAGAGAGGCTTTATTACTGCCACTTTTAGTGAGTTTGGTACACATCCGGTGGATAGAGAGCCGTTTATTATGTTCAACATAGGAGGGCCCAGGAAGCATCTCTTTCAGTAGATTAGTTGGAATAGGCTCCAGTATGCAGCTTGAAGGTTTAGAGGCCATGACTATTTTCATCAATGTGTCAAGAGATACAGTATTAAAAAACTTGAGTGTCTCCCTTGATCCTAGGTCCTGGCAGTGTTGTGCAGACTCAAGACGACTGAGCTTTGGAGAAATACGCAGATTTAAAGAGGATAATTTGCTTTCTAATGATCATGATCTTTTCGTCAAAGAAGTTCATGAATTTATCACTGCTGAGGTGAAAGCCATCCTCTCTTGGGGAATGCTGCTTTTTAGTTAGCTTTGCGACAGTATCAAAAATACATTTTGGATTGTTTCTATTCTCCTCAATTAAGTTGTAAAAATAGGATGACCGAGCAGCAGTGAGGGAGGGCTCTTTGATACTGCACGGTACTGTCTTTCCAAGCTAGGAAGACTTCCAGATTGGTGCAGCGCCATTTCCGTTCCAATTTTCTGGAAGCTTGCTTCAGGGATCAGGTATTTTCTGTATAGTTTAGTTTCTTATGACAAATGTTTTTAGGTTTTATGGGTGCAACTCCATCTAGGGTTTTACACAAGGTTTAATTTAGTTCCTCAGTTAGGTTTTTAACCAATGTTTGTACACTGACATCCTTGGGTAGGTGGAAGGAATTAGAGGTCGACCGATTAATCGGAACGGCCGATTAATTAGGGCCGATTTCAAGTTTTCATAACAATCGGAAATCGGTATTTCTGGGCGCCGATTTGCCATTTAAAAAAAAAAAACTTTATTTAACCAGGCAAGTCAGTTAAGAACACATTCTTATTTTCAATGACGGCCTAGGAACGGTGGGTTAACTGCCTTGTTTATTGGCAGAACGACAGAGTTTCACCTTGTCAGCTCGGGGGATCCAATCATGCAACCTTACAGTTAACTAGTCCAACGCAATAACGACCTGCCTCTCTCTCGTTGCACTCCACAAGGAGTCTGCCTATTACGCGAATGCAGTAAGCCAAAGTAAGTTGCTAGCTAGCATTCAACTTATCTTATAAAAAACAATCAATCATAATCACTAGTTAACTACACATGGTTGATGATATTACTAGATATTATCTAGCGTGTCCTGCGTTGCATATAATCTGACTGAGCATACAAGCATACACGTATCTGACAGAGCGGTGGTAGGCAGAAGCAGGCGCATAAACATGAATTAAAACAGCACTTTCGTGCGTTTTGCCAGCAGCTCTTCGTTGTGTGTCAAGCATTGCGCTGTTTATGACTTGAAGCCTATCAACTCCCGAGATGAGGTGTAACCGAAAGTGAAATGGCTAGCTAGTTAGCACACACTAACTAGAGGGATGGAAGCTATACTGTTACACTGGCAATACTAAAGTGCCTATAAGAACATCCAGTAGTCAAAGGTTAATGAAATACAAATGGTATAGAGGGAAATAGTCCTATAATTCCTATAATAACTTCAACCTAAAACTTCTTACCTGGGAATATTGAAGACTCATGTTAAAAGGAACCACCAGCTTTCATATGTTCTCATGTTCTGAGCAAGGAACTGAAACGTTAGCTTTCTTACATAGCACATATTGCACTTTTACTTTCTTCTCCAACACTTTGTTTTTGCATTATTTAAACCAAATTGAACATTTTTCATTATTTACTTGATGCTAAATTGATTTTATTGATGTATTATATTACGTTAAAATAAGTGTTCATTCAGTATTGTTGTAATTGTCATTATTACAAAAACAATTTTTTAATTTTTTTTAAACTGGCCGATTAATCGGTATCGGCTTTTTTGGTCCTCCAATAATCGGTATCGGCGTTGAAAAATCATAATCGGTCGACCTCTAGAAGGAATGGCACTTGCTTGTTTTATATATACATATATGTATATATCATTATACACTACCGGTCAAAAACACCTAATCATTCTAATCACCTAATCATTCTAAACACCTAATCACCTAATCAGGGTTTTTCTTTATTTTTTACTATTTTCTACATAGTAGATTAATAGTGAAGACATCAAAACTATGAAATAACACATATGGAATCATGTGGTAACCAAAATAGTGTTAAACAAATAAAAATTAATTTTGTATTTGAGATTCTTCAAATAGCCACACTTTGCCTTGATGACAGCTTTGCACACTCTTGGCATTCTCTCAACCAGCTTCACCTGGAATGCTTTCCCAACATTCTTAAAGGATTTCCCACATATGCTTTTTGGTTACTGCATGGTTCCATATGTGTTATAACATAGTTTTGAAGTCTTCACTATTATTCTACAATGTAATAGTAAAAATAAAGAAAACCATTGAATGAAAAGGTGTTCTAAAACTTTTGACCGGTAATGTATATGGGGCAATTTAGCTATTAAGATTTGTTATCTGTAATAGTTATGATAAATTATGCATATCTGTTGGCATATAGATAAATTCACATATTATTTCTTACAGTGCTGGCCATTCAAAACAAATCATGCTATAAAAAAATGCTCATCCCTACACAGACAGGGCCCAATGCACAGTGATGTTGTGTGTGTGTGTGTGTGTGTGTGTGTGTGTGTGTGTGTGTGTGTGTGTGTGTGTGTGTGTGTGTGTGTGTGTGTGTGTGTGTGTGTGTGTGTGTGTGTGTTAGACAAAAAGTATTGGAAGGTCCTCTATGTCTCTGATAATCAAATCTGTACAAAAATAACACATACGAATCAAAATATTGCGGTTTTATCGCATCATTTTCTCTATCTTTTTATAAATAACTGACATTTTTACCAATTTCCCAACAAATTAGACAAAAAGTTAGAGCGTATGAAAATTTCCTTTTATTCTCTGCTATTCGAATCAGAACAACAATATCTGCTTCTAATTTGACCACTTTTCCAGCACTTTAGACATCAATTGAAAGGGTATGAAATCATGGTCTACTTCTCTGGTATTCCACTTTCTAAAATCACTGACAGGTGGCACTATTGACTGATGGAATCAATATGTGTCTTAATATTTATTTATTTATTTTATTTTAAAAGAATATCTAAATAATTTACATACAGGGATGGACCAGGAGATCTGGTCACAATGCGGACACAGTGGAGTATGAGTATGAGACACATTTTAATACCATGTGTAGACATATTTCGGGAAAATGTGGGCACAGTCAGAATGTGGACAAGATCAGAATGGTATACTATGAAGCAAGCTAAATCTACTCAGGATATTATACAGCTAGCCAGCTTCAGTTAGGTTCATATTCCAGGTCAGGCTTCATCCATACTAAGATGGTAGATATTACTCATCCACTTAACTCTTAGTTGAGAGAATGCTGAAACATCAATACATGGGCACATTTTAATTTTTGTTGAAATCAAAATAAAAGAAGAGTTAAGAGTTAAGAAGTAGGCTTTGAGAGGTGACGTTTTTATTTTATTACTGCATGAGCACCTTTTTCCCACTCCTATCACTCCTTCTGAACAGCTTGTTGTGAAAGATGGCTGCTGTTTCATTGGCTCTTAACCAATCGTGCCATTTTGTTTGTTTTTTCGCATTGTTTGTAACTCATTTTGTACATCATGTTGCTGCTACCATCTCTTATGACTTCAAAGAGCTTCTGGAAATCAGAACAGCGATTATTCATCTCGAATTGGACAAAGAATTTGTTAGACTCTGGTTAAACATGGGGCAGGGGCCTATGTATGTTTGTAAACAACAGCTGGTGCACGATATCTAAGGAAGTCTCAAGGTTTTGCTCGCCTGAGGTAGAGTATCTCATGATAAGCTGTAGACCACACTATTAACCAAGAGAGTTTTCATCTGTATTTTTCTTAACTGTCAGACTGATTTTGGCACTAAAACCACACTCAATGAGCTGTGTACCGCCATAAGCAAACAGGAAAACACTCATCCAGAGGCGCCACTCCTAGTGGCCGGGGACTTTAATGCAGGGATGTTAAATGTGCAACCAGAGGGAAACATTTCTAGACCACCTTTACTGCACACAAAGAGACGTGTACAAAGCTCTCCCTAGCCCTCCATTTGGCAAATCTGACCATTAATTCTATCCTCCTTATTCCTGCTTACAAGCTAAAATTAAAGCAAGAAGCACCAGTGACTTGGTCTATAAAAAAGTGGTCAAATGAAGCAGATGCTAAACAACAGGACTGTTTTGCTAGCACAGACTGGAATATATTCTGGGATTCTGCCAATGGCATTGAGGAGTACACCACATCAGTCACTGGCTTCATCAATAAGTGCATCGGTGAAGTCGTCCCCACAGTGACTGTACGTACATACCCCGACCAGAAGCCATGGATTACAGGCAACATTCACAGCGAGCTGAAGGGTAGAGCTGCCGCTTTCAGGGAGCAGGACTCTAACCTGGAAGCTTATAAGAAATCCCGCTATGCCCTCCGACGAACAGGCAAAGCTTCAATACAGGACTAAGATCGAATCGTACTACACCAGCTCCGACGCTCGTCGGATGTAGCAGGCTTGCAAATCATTACTGACTACAAAGGGAAGCACAGCTGAGAGCTGCCCAGTGACATGAGCCTACTAGATAACTTCTATGCTCACTTCGAGGCAAGTAACACTGAAACATGCATGAGAACATCAACTTTTCTGGATGACAGTGTGATCATGCCCTACGCAGCCGATGTGAGTAAGACCTTTAAACAGATCAACATTCACAAGGCCGCATGGCCAGACTGATTACCAGGACGTGTACTCCAGGACCAACTGGCAAGTGTCTTCACTGACATTTTCAACCTCTCCCTGTCTGAGTATGTAATACCAACATGTTTCAAGTAGAACACCATGGTCCCTGTGCCCAAGAACACTAAGTTAACCTGCCG
This sequence comes from Oncorhynchus masou masou, assembly GCF_036934945.1. NCBI lineage: Eukaryota > Metazoa > Chordata > Actinopteri > Salmoniformes > Salmonidae > Oncorhynchus > Oncorhynchus masou. The sequence continues at coordinate 15,526,356 of NC_088222.1, forward strand.
AAATGACTACAGACCCCTGGCACTCATGTCTGTGGCCATGAAATTAAACACCATAGTGCCCTCAACGCTCATCACTAAGCTAAGGACCCTGGGTCTAAACACCTCCCCCTGCAACTGGGTCTAAACACCTCCCCCTGCAACTGTATCCTGGACTTCCTGATGGGCCGTCCCCTGGTGGTAAGGGTAGGTAACAACACATCTGCCATGCTGATCCTCTACACAGGGGCTCCTCAGGGGTGCGTGCTCAGTCCCCACCTGTACTCCCTGTTCACTCATGACTGTACAGCCAGGCACGGCTCCAACACCATCATTATGTTTGCCGATGACACAAGTGGTAGGCCTGATCACCGACAATGATGAGACAGCCTATAAGGAGTAGGTCAGAGACCTGACCATGTGGTGCAAGGACAACAACGTGATCAAGACAAAGGAGATAATTGTGGACTACAGGAAAAGGAGGACCGAGCACGTCCCCATTCTCATCGACGTTGCTGTAGTGGAGCAGGTTGAGAGCTTCAAGTTCCTTGGTGTTCACATCACCAACAAACTAACATGGTCCAAGCACAACAAAGCCAGTCATGAAGAGGGCACAACAAAACCTATTTCTCCTCAGGAGACTGAAAAGATTTGGCATGGGTACTCAGATTCCCAAAAGTTTCTACAGCTGCACCATCGAGAGCATGACTGGTTGCACCACTGCCTGGTATGGCACCTGCTTGGCCTCCGACGGCAAGGCACTACAGAGGGTAGTGCGCAGTACATCAGCGGGGCCGAGCTTCCTGCCACCCAGGACCTCTATACCAGGCAGTGTCAGAGGAAGGCCCTAAAAATTGTCAAAGACTCCAGCCACCCTAGTCATAGACTGTTCTCTTTGCTATTGCATGATAAGTGGTAGCGGAGCGCCAAGTCTAGGTCCAAGAGTCTTCTAAACAGCTTCTACCCCCAAGCCATAGGACTCCTGAACATCTAATCAAATGGCTACCCAGAACAGTTGCATTGCTCCTCTTTATTATTATTATTATCTATGCATAGTCACTTTAATAACTCCACCAACGTGTACATATTACCTCAATTACCTCGACACATTGACTCTGTACCGGTACCCCCTGTATATAGCCCCACTATTGTTATTTACTGCTGCTCTTTAATTATTATTATTATTTTTTATATTTTCTAACTGCATGGTTGGTTAAGGGCTTGAAAGTAAACATTTCACTTTAAGTTCTAATGTACACCTGTTGTATCCGGCTCATGTGACAAATAACATTTGGTTTGTTGTGTTGTTGCCATATAATCCATAGAAGGGTTTTGGAATCTCTAACCATAGCAATTCAACTGGACAAACAAGTAGCTTCAAAAATGCTCAGAGGCAACATCCTGAGAAAGTATGGTCTGGTCAAAGGGCAAATGAAAACAGGCTAACAAGTCTTCAATACCCCAGGAAAATGCAGTGTAACATAATTAGCACAGCCACAGAAGAGAAAATCACTAGATTCTATGAACGTGATGCCAACAGTAGAGCACCAACAGGGAAAAAGGGCACACTAATGAGGAACAAGAAGAAAAAGCAGAAGTGCCTCTTGAATGGCACAATTCAGAACCTTTATCAGAATTTTAAGAGGGAATATTCAGAGATTAAAATGTCCTACACTGAATTCTGCAAAAGATGTCCTTTTTGGGTTGTCAAGCCCACTGGCCAGGATAGGGACACACACCTCTGCAAAACCCGCACCAACCTCCAGTCCATGGCGGACAAACTACGGTATCACAAAGTGATCAGCTGCAGCAACATTGAGAACCTTATTGAGTCTTTGTGCTATCAGAACCTGAAGAAAGAGTGCATGTACACGGACTGCTCCCTTTGGAAAAATCTATTTTTTTTATGATAAATACATGTTTTCAGCTGTCACAAAGGCAAGTTTATACATTCAGGCGTTGTGTTGAATTATTAAGATTAGGAAAACCTTCAAAATCACTTAAAATAATATTCAATACAAGTTCATGTACAAATGTATTCAAAAAGTGTTATAAATAAATTGTAAAAAGTGCCCAAAGTTGCACACCCGACTACATGTAGACAAATAGTATTATAGTAGTCTATCAAAATAATCAGACCAATTATTTTAGTAAATATAACTTTGACCATATGTAATTGTTTTTCTTTATATAGTAATGTACAACTTTTTAAACTTCTTCCACTACCTCAAAAATATTTTTAAAGAGCTAAAGCAAGCCGCCTCCCAACTTTACAACTTTAATTAATTAAAATGATCCATTCAGACAAGATGGGCAGTTAGGAAGACCTTTGTATAAACATATAAACTAAATGTGTAACGTTCCACGCAGACGACACCATTCTGTATACTTCCGGCCCGTCCTTGGACACTGTGCTATCTAACCTCCAAATGAGCTTCAATGCCATACAACACTCCTTCCGCGGCCTCCAACTGCTCTTAAACGCTAGTAAAACCAAATGCATGCTTTTCAACCGTTCGCTGCCTGCACCCGCACGCCCGACTAGCATCACCACCCTGGATGGTTCCGACCTAGAATATGTGGACATCTATAAGTACCTAAGTGTCTGGCTAGACTGTAAACTCTCCTTCCAGACTCATATCAAACATCTCCAATCTAAAATCAAATCTAGAGTCGGTTTTCTATTCCGCAACAAAGCCTCCTTCACTCACGCCGCCAAACTTACCCTAGTAAAACTGACTATCCTACCGATCCTCGACTTCGGCGATGTCATCTACAAAATAGCTTCCAACAGTCTACTCAGCAAACTGGATGCTGGTTTATAACAGTGCCATCCGTTTTGTTACTAAAGCACCTTATACCACCCACCACTGCGACCTGTATGCTCTAGTCGGCTGGCCCTCGCTACATATTCGTCACCAGACCCACTGGCTCCAGGTCATATACAAGTCCATGCTAGGTAAAGCTCCGCCTTATCTCAGTTCACTGGTCACGATGGCAACACCCACCCGTAGCACACGCTCCAGCAGGTGTATCTCACTGATCATCCCTATAGCCAACACCTCATTTGGCCGCCTTTCGTTCCAGTTCTCTGCTGCCTGTGACAGGAACGAATTGCAAAAATCGCTGAAGTTGGAGACTTTTATCTCCCTCACCAACTTCAAACATCTGCTATCTGAGCAGCTAACCAATCACTGCTGCTGTATATCGTCTATCGGTAAATAGCCTACCCAATTTTACCTACCTCATCCCCATACTGTTTATATTTATTTACTTTTCTGCTCTTTTGCACACCAATATCTCTACCTGTACATGACCATCTGATCATTTATCACTCCAGTGTTAATCTGCAAAATTGTAATTATTTGCCTACCTCCTCATGCCTTTTGCACACAATGTATAAAGACTCTCTTTTTTTCTACTTGTGTTATTGACTTGTTAATTGTTTACTCCATGTGTAACTCTGTTGTCTGTTCAAACTGCTATGCTTTATCTTGGCCAGGTCGCAGTTGCAAATGAGAACTTGTTCTCAACTAGCCTACCTGGTTAAATAAAGGTGAAATAAAAAAATAAAAAAAATAAAAAAAAGTTTGTCAAAATGGGTAGACCTAGGAGCAGCGTGATTTGGGTTCATCAAAATGTATTAGAATGTGAACCAGGAACACAAATAATAAAGAGAAACAAACAAACGTACAGCCTTGTAGGGATCAAAAGCAACAATACAAAAACAAGATCCCACAAACAACAGTTGGGAAAAGGCTACCTAAATATGATCCCCAATCAGAGACAACAATAGACAGCTGCCTCTGATTGGGAACCATACCAGGCCAACATAGAAATACAAAAACTAGACTACACATAGAAATAATGAACTAGAACACCCCCAGTCACACCCTGACCTACTCCACCATAGAAAATAAAGGCTTTCTATGGTCAGGGCGTGACAAAATGAAACAGAAAATGCATGATAAATGTTTTCAGGGAATAAAATACTGTACATACAGGTAACTACCAAAATGATGGAAACACTTGAGTAAATGAGGGATAAAATGTATATTGAAAGCAGGTGCTTCCACATAGGTGTGATCCCTGAGTTAAAATCAATTAAAGCGGCAATATGTAACTATGTGGAACCTGACCAAATTCACATAGAAATGTGAGTTATCGATCTGTCATTCTCATTGAAAGGAAGTCTTAGAAGCGTAAGATCTGTTCTATGTGTTATTTCTATGCTTCCCGTTTTTGTACACGAGCTTCAAACAGCTGAAAATATATTTCACAGCGGTTTAGATGGTACAATGATTCTCTATGTAACGGATGTGAAACGGCTAGTTAGCGTTTCAATCGGTGACGTCACTTGCTCTGAGACCTTGAAGTAGTGGTTCCCCTTGCTCTGCAAGGGCCGTGGCTTTTGTGGAGCGATGGGTAACGATGCTTCATGGGTGTCAGTTGTTGATGTGTGCAGACAGTCCCTGGTTCGCACCCGGGTATGGGCGAGGGGACGGTCTAAAGTTTAACATCCCACCATGCTTAGGTTCATATATAAAAATGCTGGGCAGGCCAATATTTTGGCTACCATGGCTATGCCCCCATAGGATGACAATGACATGTGGTCATTGAATGGTTTGATGAGCATGAAAGCAATGTAAACCATACGCCATGGCCATCTGCCATTCGATTTCAACTCAACTGAACACTTATGGGAGGTTCTGGAGCGGCACCTGAGGTGGTGTTTTCCACCACCGTCAACAAAACACCAAATGATGGAAATTGATGTGGAAGAATGGTGTCGCATCCCTCCGATAGAGTTTCAGACACTTGTAGAATCTATGCCAAGGGGCATTGATGCTGTTCTGGCTCATGGTGGCCCAACTCCCTTTTAAGACTTTGGTCTATCATTTATTTTGGCAGTTACCTGTAGCTAGCTACTGTATAGTGTAGTTTAGTGCCAGGCCAGCAGTGGACGTTTTTGATGTAGTGTGTGAGATAGATCTGGGGGAAAATAACTGGAACACAATGTTGTCAGGCCACTTTGTACTGGTATCGGCATGACAACCCCTCATCTTTCTCTATTCCTGTTGATACTCAAGGTCACAGCAACCATCAAAAAAGCTTCACAGTTGTGTCAGACATACAACTGAAAAAGTGTAAATGTGATTTTGTACGAGCAGTGAAAGTTACATGAGTCAGATGAGTATTTTTATAGACAAGATTGGAAAGAAAATGTCAGAAGACAAGGGGAGGAAAATTAACTAGATGTCTGGAGGTAAAAAAATAAAAATTTGGCACTCTGCATTTTGGGATAATTACCCGCCTATCCAAATGCTACATATCTGGTGTGTATAACCATCTCTTTCTCCTTCCTTCCTTCCATCCCTCCTTCCCTCCGCAATCCGCTCTCCTCCTTTCCTCCTTCCCTCCCCCTACAGCGCCGACAGAGGTTGTCTTCTCGTTTGACGTGGGCAACGGCCCCTTTGAAGTGCGGGTGGAGACAGGCGATGTGGCACTAAATGACGACAGGTGGCACCGTGTTCGAGCGGAGCGGAATGTAAAAGAGGCTTCGCTGCGTGTGGACGCTTTCCCCAACGCCACACAGAAGGCTCCCGCCGATGGTCACATCCATCTGCAGCTCAACAGCCAGTTATTTGTAGGTAGGAAAACACTGCTGCTTCAGACCACTACCTATCCCTCCCTCATTTGAGACAGAAATAAACCAGACCCGTGTTCAAATACTATTTGAAATCCTTCAAATACTTTAAGTGTTTGATCTAGCCTGCCCTGGGAGTGCCTGTTGGGCGGGGTTTGCAATTGTGGGACTACTATATCAGTTCATATAGGCAGGCTCATGCACACACAGATAAAGTATTTGAAGGGAATTTCAATAGCATTTGAACTCAGGTCTGCCATTAATAGGAATAAGCATGCGAGATATAAATGGCTCAGTGAGAGGTGCTAGGCTTCCTACATTCACCAGCTCTATCCACGTCTGTCATTTGTAATAATGCCGTTTTTGTCGGCTTTCCAAAAGCTACCCTATTCCCTATATAGTGCACTACTTTTGACCGGAGCCCTATGGCCCCTGGTCAAAAGTATTGCTCTACATAGGGAATAGGATCCCAGTTGGGGAACAGCCTTTGAGTTGGGGCACCCTGAGATTCTTCCTGTTTGTCTCCACTCCCTCCTTCAGGAGTGTGCCAGAGAGCAATTCAGAGAAATTAAGCCATTTGTGGCCGTTTTCTGTTTTCTCTGTTTCCCCTGCCGGTGGTGAACAGAGACTTTGAATCCATAGCTTGCAAATATAGGTAGGGGTAATTCCAGATGGAATTGGTGTTTGAAATATTGTGACATTTCTCTCCTTTTTTAAATGTTTTGATCAGTACAGCATAGTTCAAGAGGTAAGTTAATAAGAGAACGAGAAGGCCCTGCTTCCAACAGTAAGATGCAGTGGATGCACCACCCTTAAGAAGCAGCATTCTCAAACAACCTTACTCTCAGGCCATCTGTCCATTGATATGCATTTGCTTGAAGCTAGGTTTAATAAATCTATTCTGTACCTACGTCAGACATCTATATTGGGAAAATTCTTTGCCATATAGAGCCTATCAGTACCATTGTGCTGGTTTTCAGTCTGTTTTTGCCCCAGACTATTCCAATGATTTAAAGACAGGAAAACACTAGGAAAAACACTAGGAAAAACAGGCTGTTGTATAACACTTTATCTACAAGCAAATATTGAGGATGCTTCTTTCGGTCTGTTATATCCACAAACATCCACTTTGCTGGAAAAACGAACAAACAGTGGATGCAGGCAGAGTCAGAATGAGAGAATGAATATTGATATGTTGGATGTCGTTAGCCAGTAATCCCTTACAGTGCTTGTGAGGGACCATACTCTATGTAAAACCTACAGATTGTCCTGGGGTTCATAGGAAGTTGGCCTCTATTGGTATTATGTGTCACGGTTTGATAAATACACATTTTGTGATTTATATTCAGAATGTATATGTAGAAAACGCTTTCAGCCCCTCTCCTGAACACTTCCAGCCCTCTCTAACTCTTAAAAAAAGTAGCCTACCTACCCCCAACAAGGTGTCAGCATGCTTAAGTTCTGCTAGTGTGTCGTAGCCAGTATACACTTCCTCAAAATAGTCAACATTTTTCTAAGAAATCTGTCATCTGTTTTGACGGTTTTTTTTTTACATCTAACTAAGATGTTTTGTGCAGTATTTTTTTATAAAAAATATGCATTAAAACGAGTCTTCTCTCGATGAATGACAACAAAGACTTTATTGAAAAATCCTTACTGTTGACCAATCTCCGACAAAGGTGCATAGACTTCGGCTCTGAAGTCCGTCTTGCCTCCAGAAAAAAATGGATGTGTCTGAACAATCTCAAAAACCCTCATGGGAGTCCAAAAAAACAAAAACATCATTTTTTTGTCATAATATATGCACAAACTCTACCGAACTGTTTCGGTTGGGAAGCAAGCGGACACCTTAAGCCTGACTCCCTGACCCTGCAGAGCGCAGAGGTGGGGAAGGATCCCCATTGTTTACAGGCTACTCTGTGTCCCCTCTGGGGCTCTTTAGTTACATGCCACATGCAGTGACCTCAGGGCATCTATCCAATAGGCAGGTGGGACCGGGACATGTATAAAAGCACAGTCCAACCCAGTCTGGGCTCAGTCTCACTTTTTTACATTTGACATTTTAGTAATTTAGAAGACGCTCTTATCCAGAGCAACATACAGTTAGTGCCTTCGTCTTAACATAGCTAGGTGGGACAACCACATACCACAGGCATAGTAAGTACACCTTTCCTCAAAGTAGTTATCATCAAAGTCAGAGCTGGGGGGTAGGGACTCTGCAGCCTTAGCTTCAGGGGGAATCTAGTTCCACCATTGGGGTGCCAGGATAGTCTTCAGCATGCAGTGGCAGAGTGAGGAGCTCTCTCATAAATCTCTGCCCTACATCTGGGCCACAACCCACGGACCAATTATCCTGCAGCCCTGGACTCTCCCAACACACTGTAGTGTTAGTGCGTCTCTGACCTATGTAAGTGCACTGCACTGGGATAGGGCACTTTATGTCTGGTTATACTGTAAGTTTTTATGTAACTATTTGATAGCCATTCATGCCATAGGCCTTAAGATATCAGCCCCTATGGCTTGATCCAACCTGCTAGCCTAGCCTAGCATGCTAACTTATTACCTATGCTAGTTGACCCTATATATATTTTGTGCTATGTTTATCTTATTTTCCTATTGCTAACACCTTATAGCTGCTATTGTATATACAGTGGGGAGAACAAGTATTTGATACACTGCCGATTTTGCAGGTTTTTCTACTTACAAAACATGTAGAGGTCTAATATTTATCATAGGTACACTTCAACTGCAAGAGACAGAAAACAAAAATCCAGAAAATCACATTGTATGATTTTTAAGTAATTAATTTGCATTTTATTGCATGACATAAGTATTTGATACATCAGAAAAGCAGAACTTAATATTTGGTACAGAAACCTTTGTTTGCAATTACAGAGATCATATGTTTCCTGTAGTTCTTGACCAGGTTTGAGCACACTGCAGCAGGGATTTTGTCCCACTCCTCCATACAGACCTTCTCCCGATCCTTCAGGTTTCGGGGCTGTCGCTAGGCAATACGGACTTTCAGCTCCCTCCAAAGATTTTCTATTAGGTTCAGGTCTGGAGACTGGCTAGGCCTTGAGATGCTTCTTACGGAGCCACTCCTTAGTTTCCCTGGCTGTGTGTTTCGGGTCGTTGTCATGCTGGAAGACCCAGCCACGACCCATCTTCAATGCTCTTACTGAGGGAAGGAGTTTGTTGGCTAAGATCTCACGATACATGGCTCCATCCATCCTCCGCTCAATACGATGCAGTCGTCCTGTCCCCTTTGCAGAAAAGCATCCCTGAAGAATGATGTTTCCACCTCCATGCTTCACGGTTGGGATGGTGTTCTTGGGGTTGTACTCATCCTTCTTCTTCCTCCAAACACGGCGAGTGGAGTTTAGACCAAAACGCTCTATTTTTGTCTCATCAGACCACATGACCTTCTCCCATTCCTCCTCTGGATCATCCAGACGGTCATTGGCAAACTTCAGACGGGCCTGGACATGCGCTGGCTTGAGCAGGGGGACCTTGCGTGCGCTGCAGGATTGTAATCCATGACGGCATAGTGTGTTACTAATGGCTTTCTTTGAGACTGTGGTCCCAGCTCTCTTCAGGTCATTGACCAGGTCCTGCCGTGTAGTTCTGGGCTGATCCTTCACCTTCCTTATGATCATTGATGCCCCACGAGGTGAGATCTTGCATGGAGCCCCAGACCGAGGGTGATTGACCGTCATCTTGAACTTCTTCCATTTTCTAATAATTGCCCCAACAGTTGTAGCCTTCTCACCAAGCTGCTTGCCTATTGTCCTGTAGCCCATCCCAGCCTTGTGCAGGTCTACAATTTTATCCCTGATGTCCTTACACAGCCTTCTGGTCAAGGCCTTTGTGGAGAGTTTGGAGTCTGTTTGATTGAGTGTGTGGACAGGTGTCTTTTATACAGGTAACGAGTTCAAACAGGTGCAGTTAATACAGGTAATGAGTGGAGAACAGGAGGGCTTCTTAAAGAAAAACTAACAGGTCTGTGAGAGCTGGAATTCTTACTGGTTGGTAGGTGATCAAATACTTATGTCATGCAATAAAATGCAAATTAATTACTTAAAAATCATACAATGTGATTTTCTGGATTTTTGTTTTAGATTCTGTCTCTCACAGTTGAAGTGTACCTATGATAAAAAATGACAGACCTCTACATGCTTTGTAAGTAGTAAAACCTGCAAAATCGGCAGTGTATCAAATACTTGTTCTCCCCACGGTATATATATACACTGCTCAAAAAAATAAAGGGAACACTAAAATAACACAATGTATCTCCAAGTCAATCACACTTCTGTGAAATCAAACTTTCCACTTAGGAAGCAACACTGATTGACAATACATTTCACATGCTGTTGTGCAAATGGAATAGACAACAGGTGGAAATTATAGGCAATTAGCAAAACACCCCCAATAAAGGAGTGGTTCTGCAGGTGGTGACCACAGACCACTTCTCAGTTCCTATGCTTCTTGGCTGATGTTTTGGTCACTTTTGAATGCTGGCGGTGCTTTCACTCCAGTGGTAGCATGAGACGGAGTCTACAACCCACACACGTGGCTCAGGTAGTGCAGCTCATCCAGAATGACACATCAAAGCGAGCTGTGGCAAGAAGGTTTGCTGTGTCTGTCAGCGTAGTTTCCAGAGCATGGAGGTGCTACCAGGAGACAGGCCAGGATATCAGGAGACGTGGAGGAGGCCGTAGGAGGGCAACAACCCAGCAGCAGGACCGCTACCTCCGCCTTTGTGCAAGGAGGAGCAGGAGGAGCACTGCCAGAGCCCTGCAAAATGATCTCCAGCAGGCCACAAATGTGCATGTGTCTGCTCAGAAACAGACTCCATGAGGGTGGTATGAGGGCCCGACGTCCACAAGTGGGGGTTGTGCTTACAGCCCAACACCGTGCAGGACGTTTGGCATTTGCCAGAGAACACCAAGATTGGCAAATTCGCCACTGGCGCCCTGTGCTCTTCACAGATGAAAGCAGGTTCACACTGAGCACATGGAACAGAAGTGACAGTCTGGAGATGCCGTGGAGAACGTTCTGCTGCCTGCAACATCCTCCAGCATGACCGGTTTGGCGGTGGGTCAGTCATGGTGTGGGGTGGCATTTCTTTGGGGGACCGCACATCACCTCCATGTGCTCGCCAGAGGTATCCTGACTGCCATTAGGTACCGAGATGAGATCCTCAGACCCCTTGTGAGACCATATTCTGTTGCGGTTGGCCTCGGGTTCCTCCTAATGCAAGACAATGCTAGACCTCATGTGGCTGGAGTGTGTCAGCAGTTCCTGCAAGAGGAAGGCAATGATACTGGGACATCATGTCTCGCTCCATCCACCAACGCCACATTGCACCACAGACTGTCCAGGAGTTGGCGGATGCTTTAGTCAAGGTCTGGGAGGAGATCCCTCAGGAGACCATCCGCCACCTCATCAGGAGCATGCCCAGGCATTGTAGGGAGGTCATACAGGCACGTGGAGGCCAGACACACTACCGAGCCTCATTTTGACTTGTTTTAATAGACATTACATCAAAGTTGGATCAGCATGTAGTGTGGTTTTCCACTTTAATTTTGAGTGTGGCTCCAAATCCAGACCTCCATGGGTTGATAAATTTGATTTCCATTGATAATTTTTGTGTGATTTTGTTGTCAGCACATTCAACTATGTAAAGAAAAAAGTATTTAATAAGAATATTTCATTCATTTCGATATAGGATGTGTTATTTTAGTGTTCCCTTTATTTTTTTGAGCAGTGTATATATACATTGCTATAATACTGTGTGCTACGTTAGCCAATACTGCGAACCTCACTAACTCTTGTTGACCTGTACATACTGTGTTTTTTTATTTATTTTAACCTTTTTTTTAACCAGACAGTTAAGAACAAATTCTTATTTACAATGACAAGGCCTAGGAACAGTGGGTTAACTGCCTTGTTCAGGGACAGAATGACAGATTTTGACCTTTGTCAGCTCATGGATTCAATCCAGCAACCTTTAGCTTACTGGCCCAACTCTCTAACCACTAGGCTACCAGCCTAATATGATGTTATGCTAATACCTTCTACTGGCTGTATACTATGCCATGTTCATTGCTGCTATAATGTTATAATGGCATGCCAGGAGATGAACACACCAACTACAGTTAGCCAAACTGCCAAAATGAAGGAAACCGCAACTGTCACGACTTCCGCCGAAGTTGGTCTCTCTCCTTGTTCGGATTTGTGTATTTGACCCTCTGTTCCCCCCATGTCCTTGTCGGTAATTGTTTCTTGTAGTGCTTATGCAACGGTATGCTGGTATTTACCGGGTTTTGTTTGACCCATTTATTGTGTTGTTCTGTTGCCGGTGCTTTATGGATATTAAACAACACCGTTGTAAATCAGTTTTCGCTCTCCTGTGCCTGACTTCTCTGCCGCCAGTACGCACCTCACTACAGCAACATAAAGTGTCTTTATAGGGCGTTGGGCCACTACGAGCTAGAACACTTTCAATGCACCTTGGCATAGATTCTACATGTGTCTGGAACTCTATTGGAGGGATGCAACACCATTCTTCCACAAGAAATTCCATCATTTGGTGTTTTGTTGATGGTGGTGGAAAACTCTGTCTCAGGCGCTGCTCCAGACTCTCCCATAAGTGTTACATTTGGTTGAGATCTGGTGACAAGGCGTGTAGGGAATTTGGTATCCTTAACTTCAAGAAAAATCTGTGATGGAAAAACAATGTTTTTTTTGTTTTTTTCACTACAAAATTTAAATCACAGTTCAGTTGGCTCTCCTGCTCTTTCTCTTCGCTAATGATGCAAGTGTGTATTCGGTCTTCGTTCTGTTGCATGTAGAATATCCTAGCCTATTCATTGATGGTCGATGGGCCCAGCTTTACTGAAGTTGCGAGACATTGCAAGCCAAGAAATTGTGACATTTTGTGAAATTGTGAAATACAGCATTCCATTGCAATATATTTCTTAATGTTACTCAGTTCCTTTGGCTTTGATGCCTCATGATTGAGTATTGCTCTGTTCAAGTAGACTGTGATTTTGCTGTGGTCTGATAGGGGTGTCAGTGGGCTGACTGTGAACGCTCTGAGCTCTGAGAGACTCTGGGTTGAGGTCAGTGATAAAGTAGTCTACAGTACTACTGCCAAGAGGTGAGCTATAGGTGTACCTACCATAGGAGTCCCCTCGAAGCCTACCATTGATTATGTACATACCCAGCGTGCGACAGAGCTGCAGGAGTTGTGACCTGTTTTTGTTGGTTATGTTGTCATAGTTGTGCCTAGGAGGGCATATGGGGGAGGAAATGCTGTCACCTGCTGGCAGGTGTTTGTCCCCCTGTGTGCTGAGGGTGTCAGGTTCTTGTCCGGTTCTGGCATTTAGGTCGCCACAGACTAGTACATGTCCCAGGGCTTGGAAATGATTAATTTGCCCCTCCAGGATGGAGAAGCTGTCTTCATTAAAGTATGGGGATTCTAGTGGAATGATATAGGTAGCACACAGGAGGACATTTTTCTCTAATGAGATAATTTCCTTTTGAATTTCTAGCCAAATGTAAAATGTTCCTGTTTTGATTAATTTAATGGAGTGAGTTAGGTCTGCTCTATACCAAATTAGCATACCCCCTGAGTCCCTTCCCTGTTTCACACCTGGTAGTTTGGTGGATGGGACTACCAGCTCTCTGTAACCTAGAGGGCAACCAGTGGGTCCGTCTCCTCTATACCAGGTTGCTTGCAGGATGACAAGGTCTGTATTACCGATGTCTTTGATGAAGTCCGGGTTCCTGCTCTTTAGGCCAAAGGCAGATGACCTCAGGCCTTGGATATTCCAGGATGATATAGTGAAGGCTTTGTGTTCCATGAAGTGTCCAATGTTGTTGGTCTTGTGGTTTGGCCTCAGGCCAGTAAGTGTGAGCAAAGCCTGCTGAGCATCTGGTACATGCCATTGGCTTGGGCGAGTGTAAGAGTGGGGTTTGGGCCTGTTTGCCCGCTCACTGCCTTGGCGTATGTGTGACTTCCATGTTGAGGCCCTCTTTGCGGGGGTGAGGTGCATGGGGTGGGCAGGCGGGGTATAGGTCTGATCTGAGGGGGCCTAAATGTGGTGTGGGCATGGTTGATGTGGGGGGGTGTTGATTGGTTGGGGTGGGGATGTGGCTGGTGGTGCTGTGGTCTGGGTGTGGGTCCTCTATGTGTAGGTCCAGAGGGGGGGGGGGGTCCCGCAGGTCTGGGAGGGTATCTTGCTGGTCTGGGCGTTGTGTCTATTGATCTGTTGCTCCTGGGTGAAGTGTTGGGGCTACGTTTGAGAGTGATGTCCTTTAGTCCATCGGTAAATAGCCCACCAATTTACCTACCTCATCCCCAAACTGTTTTTATTAATTTACTTTTCTGCTCTTTTGCACACCAGTATCTCTACCTGCACATGACCATCTGACCATTTATCACTCCAGTGTTATTCTGCTAAATTGTAATTATTCGCCTACCTCCTCATGCCTTTTGCATACAAAGTGTATGGACTCTTTCTTTTTTTTCCTACTGTGTTATTGACTTGTTAATTGTTTACTCCATGTGTAACTCTGTGTTGCTGTCTGTTCACACTGCTATGCTTTATCTTGGCCAGGTCGCAGTTGTAAATGAGAACTTGTTCTCAACTAGCCTACCTGGTTAAATAAAGGTGAAAGATGGGCACTGCTGCCTTGTATAGGTGGACCTTGTCAAAAAGGCTGTTCAAGTTCAGGGTGGAGTGGTGGGCACTGCTGCCTTGTATATGTGGAACTCGTCATAAAGGCTGTTCAAGTTCAGGGTGGAGTGGTGGGCACTGCTGCCTTGTATAGGTGGACCTTGTCAAAAAGGCTGTTCAAGTTCAGGGTGGAGTGGTGGGCACTGCTGCCTTGTATATGTGGAACTCGTCATAAAGGCTGTTCAAGTTCAGGGTGGAGTGGTGGGCACTGCTGCCTTGTATAGGTGGACCTTGTCATAAAGGCTGTTCAAGTTCAGGGTGGAGTGGTGGGCACTGCTGCCTTGTATAGGTGGACCTTGTCATAAAGGCTGTTCAAGTTCAGGGTGGAGTGGTGGGCACTGCTGCCTTGTATATGTGGAACTCGTCATAAAGGCTGTTCAAGTTCAGGGTGGAGTGGTGGGCACTGCTGCCTTGTATAGGTGGACCTTGTCATAAAGGCTGTTCAAGTTCAGGGTGGAGTGGTGGGCACTGCTGCCTTGTATATGTGGACCTGGTCATAAAGGCTGTTCAAGTTCAGGGTGGAGTGGTGGGCACTGCTGCCTTGTATAGGTGGACCTTGTCATAAAGGCTGTTCAAGTTCAGGGTGGAGTGGTGGGCACTGCTGCCTTGTATAGGTGGACCTTGTCATAAAGGCTGTTCAAGTTCAGGGTGGAGTGGTGGGCACTGCTGCCTTGTATAAGTGGACCTTGTCATAAAGGCTGTTCAAGTTCAGGGTGGAGTGGCGGGCACTGCTGCCTTGTATATGTAGACCTGGTCATAAAGGCTGTTCAAGTTCAGGGTGGAGTGGTGGGCACTACTGCCTTGTATAGGTGGACCTTGTCATAAAGGCTGTTCAAGTTCAGGGTGGAGTGGTGGGCACTGCTGCCTTGTATAAGTGGACCTTGTCAAAAAGGCTGTTCAAGTTCAGGGTGGAGTGGTGGGCACTGCTGCCTTGTATAGGTGGACCTTGTCAAAAAGGCTGTTCAAGTTCAGGGTGGAGTGGTGGGCACTGCTGCGTTGTATATGTAGACCTGGTCATAAAGGCTGTTCAAGTTCAGGGTGGAGTGGTGGGCACTGCTGCGTTGTATATGTGGAACTCGTCATAAAGGCTGTTCAAGTCCAGGGTGGAGTGGTGGGCCAGTCATGGGAAATACTTGTGTTTACCCGCTGTATTGTGGCAGGGTGGAAGTATTGTCGTGGTAGCAGGGTGGAGATAACCACTTGTGTGTTGGGGAAAGTAGAAAAAGCTTTTTCAATCACTCCCTTAAGTGCTGTGGCCACCCTTTCCTGCTGTGCTCTCGGGTCGTTTGTGCCTGTGTGTATTATTATGTGGCTAGTTGGTCCTCAGACAGAAGTTCTAGGGGGTGTTTGGACACCAGAGTTTAGACACATTGTGTTTGGGGAAAAATGTTTTGTTCTTGTATGTATTTCCCATTTGAGTCCATAAGGAGAACAATCTGTTTATTGTGTATGTCCTCAGTGGGTGTGGGAGGGGGGGGTTGTCAGAAGGGCTATCAGGGTGGCTGACAGGGGGGGTGCTCAGAGGGGTTGAGAGCCGCTGGGCTTGGGGTTCTTCATTTGTCTGTTCTGCTGTGATGTCGACGCTATGGTCAGGGTCTGGTGTGGACTGTTCTGCTGTGGTGTTGAGACTTTTGTCGGGTGATGAGGTGGGCTGTTCTGCTGGCTTCTCTGCTGGGGTGGCAACCTCTCTAGTGGGTTGTTCTCTGTCACCCGCCACCCCCCTCAACTTCTCCTCCAGCAGTCTCATCCTCTCCTCTAGTGCTCTGTTCTTCTCCTGCTCCTGCTCTTTCTCCTGTTGAAGTTGTCTCACCACTGTAAAGAGTGCAGATATGTCTCTCTCCACCTCCAGCACTCAGGGTCTTGTAAGGAGAGTGTTGTTGTGCTGGACCGTTGTCTGGGTCTGTGGTGACTGGCGTGTAATCACCTGCTGTTCCAGCTCCACCTGCCTTACCTCCAGCTGGGTAAATGTATCCTTCATTTCAATGAGAGGGTAGGTCTCTGTGCTGGGAGGTTGACTTTCCGCTGGGGGTGGTTCGTCTGTGGGGTTTCCACGCCTCGTTAACCCCCCCTCTCTTAACAAAAGGGTAGTGTGCTAATGTAGCACTGTGCCATGCCAGGGGATGGTTTGTGTGGAAGATGAGGTTGCTGATGTTCCCATTTTTGTAATAGTCAGCAAAAAATGTTGCTTGATTTTTCATAAGGAGCTTCATTTTCTAATCTTTTCTTGCCTTATCATTCTTTACATACACAGGGTAGTGTATTTTAATTACCTCTGAACAGCAGGAGGCAGCTTCTAAGGCCTCTGCATTTGGTTGGAGTAGACTGCTTGACCCCCCTGCCATTGTTGTGCTAAAGATCTTTGACACCTCTCACTTGACGCGTCAGTGCTAGTTGAAGTTGTATCAAGTTTGGTAGTCTTCATTTAGCATTCAGTCCTTATAAAGTAATGTAGTGTATTTTTCTTCTTGGCTTTTTGAAATAAAAAACAGTTTCAGACTAAACATTACTCACTCAGTTTGAGGTTGGATGGTGTTTTCAGGTTTCTGTTGTTTTCCAGAGAATTTGCTGTATAGAATAATAATCCTTGGTAGTTGTAAATCTTCCAGGTGATTCTGTAATTCCATCCAAAATCAGGTTGTAGGTTTTGAGTTTTGATTTGAAGTGAAGGTTATGTTGTCGAGGGAATTCTGTCTAAATCTGTCTTTTTTTAAAGAAAATGCTGAAAAATGCAGGAGCTCATCTGATCATGTCTCTATCTCTCTCCAATTTTCCTAATTTCTCTCATTTCTAATTTCCCTAATTTTTCTCATTTCTAATTTCCCTCATATGGTCATATCTCTCTCTCTCCCTACACTCTCTCTCTCTCTCTACACTCTCTCTCTACACCCTCTCTCTCTACTCTCTCTCTCTCTACTCTCTCTCTCTACACTCTCTCTCTCTACACACTCTCTCTCTCTCTCTCTCTCTCTCTCTCTCTCTCTACACACTCTCAATTCAATTAAATTCAAGGGGCTTTATTGGCACGGGAAACATGTGTTAACATTGCCAAAGCAAGTGAGGTAGATAATATACAAAAGTGAAATAAACAATAGAAATTAACAGTAAACATTACACATACAGAAGTTTCTGTGATGGCACACTGGGTGTAATTTCACCCAGTAGATATGGGAGTTTATCCAAATTGGGCTTGTTTTCGAATTCTTTGTGGATCTGTGTAATCTGAGGGAAATATGTGTCTCTAATACGGTCATACATTGGACAGGAGGTTAGGAAGTGCATCCCAGTTTCCACCTCATTTTGTGGACAGTGTGCACATAGCCTGTGCACATAGCCTGTCTGCTCTTGAGAGCCATGTCTGCCTACGGCGGCCTCTCTCAATGGCGAGGCTATGCTCACTGAGTCTATATATATAATCAAAGCTTTCCTTAAGTTTGGGTCAGTCACAGTGGTCAGTGGTCAGGTATTCTGCCACTGTGTACTCTCTGTTTAGGGCCAAATAGCATTTGCTCTTTTTTTGTTAATTCTTTCCAATGTGTCAAGTGATTATCTTTTTTTTTTCTCATGATTTTATTGGGTCTAATTGTGCTGCTGTCCTGGGGCTCTGTGGGGTGTGTTTGTGTTTATGAACAGAGCCCCAGGACCAGCTTGCTTAGGGGACTCTTTTCCAGGTTCATCTCTCTGTAGGTGATAGCTTTGTTATGAAAGGTTTGGGAATCGCTTCCTTTTAGGTGGTTGTAGAATTTAACTTCTCTTTTCTTGATTTTGATAATTAGTGGGTATCAGCCTAATTCTGCTTTGCATGCATTATTTGGTGTTCTACATTGTACACGGAGGATACTTTTGCAGAATTCTGCATGCAGAGTCTCAATTTGGTGTTTGTTCCATTTTGTGAAATCTTGGTTGGTGAGCGGACCCCAGACCACACAACCATAAAGGGCAATGGGCTCTATGACTGATTCATGTATTTTTAGCCAGATCCTAATTGGTATGTTGAATTTTATGTTCATTTTGATGGCATAGAATGCCCTTCTGGCCTTGTCTCTCAGATCGTTCTCAGCTTTGTGGTTACCTGTGGCGCTGATGTTTAGGCCACACTATGTATAGTTTTTTTGTGTGCTCTATGGCAATGGTGTCTAGATGGAATTTGTATTTGTGGCCCTGGCGCCTGGCCCAGGTCTGGCAGAATCTGTGCAGAATATCTAGGTGCTGCTGTAGGCCCTCCTTGGTTGGTAACAGAAGCACCAGATCATCAGCAAACAATAGACATTTGACTTCAGATTCTAGTAGGGTGAGGCTGGGTGGTGCAGACCTTTCTAGTGCCCGCGCCAATTCGTTGATATATATGTTGAAGAGGGTGGGGCTTAAGCTGCATCCCTGTCTCACCCCACAGCCCCGTGGGAAGAAATGTGTGTGTTTTTTTTGCCAACTTTAACTGCACACTTGTTGTTTGTGTACATGGATTTTATAATGTCTTATGTTTTACCCCCAAAACCACTTTCCATCAATTTGTATAGCAGACCCTCATGCCAAATTGAGTCTTGAAATCAACAAAGCATGAGAAGACTTTTCCTTTGTTTTGTTTTGTTGTCAATTAGGGTGTGCAGGGTGAATACATGGTCTGTTGAACGGTAATTTGGTAAAAAGCCAATTTGACATTTGCTCAGTACGTTGTTTTCAATGAGGAAATGTACGAGTCTGCTGATAATGCAGAGGATTTTGCCAAGGTTGCTGTTGACGCATATCCCACGGTAGTTATTGGGGTCAAATTTGTCTCCACCTTTGTGGATTGTGGTGATCAGTCCTTGGTTCCAAATATTGGGAAAGATGCTAGAGCTAAGGCTGATGTTGAAGAGTTTTAGTATAGCCAATTGGAATTTGTTGTCTGTATATTTGATAATTCTCTCTCTCTCGCACTCTCTCTCTCTCGCTCTCGCTCTCTCTACACTCTCTCTATACTCTCTCTACACCTCAGTACTTCAGAATCATGAGCCTATTCTGATGTACAATTACCCAAACTTGATTATATCCCATCGGGCAGTTACCCAAAGTCCGCTCTGCAATGACCAAATTACAGTTTATTCCAACTCAACAGTTACTATTGTAGCATAAGAGTATTCAATAATATTTTATTTGACACATACATAAGAAATGCTTTAACAATGTAGCACACTTGCCAGGCTGTCATTGTAAATAAGAATTTGTTTAAAAAAATGTTTTTCAGTTGCAGCATCAGTTAGTCTACAATGAGAAAGTGACATTTTATTCAACGGTCCCTGAAAGGAAAGATTTCTTACATTATATTTGACTAAAGATTTGACAGCCTGCCTAGGAAATGCTTCAACATTGTGTTACTGCTTTGTAAACAAAACAAAAAAACGTTTTTCAGTTCGAAGAGAACTCCGACAGACCCAGAGTCTTGCTTTGCAGGGGGAGAGGCTCATTGATTCTTTGTTGTGAAAAGCCCTGCCTGAACTCCAAGAACAATATGAACAGCCAGCTCTGAAGTATGGGGAGATTCCAGAGAAGAGAAAGAAAAGACAAGGAGGAGAGGGAGGTTAGCAGCCAGAGCAGTGGCAACAGACAGACAGCTGATAAAAGTCAGCTCTCTGAATGTGTTTTCTGGTACGTGCCCCGTCACAGGGCGGCTGGGTGACGTGTCACATAGCTCTGGTACGTGCCCCGTCACAGGGCGGATGGGTGACGTGTCACATAGCTCTGGTACGTGCCCCGTCACAGGGCGGCTGGGTGACGTGTCACATAGCTCTGGTACGTGCCCCGTCACAGGGCGGCTGGGTGACGTGTCACATAGCTCTGGTACGTGGCCCGTCACAGGGCGGCTGGGTGACGTGTCACATAGCTCTGGTACGTGCCCCGTCACAGGGCGGCTGGGTGACGTGTCACATAGCTCTGGTACGTGGCCCGTCACAGGGCGGCTGGGTGACGTGTCACATAGCTCTGGTACGTGCCCCGTCACAGGGCGGCTGGGTGACGTGTCACATAGCTCTGGTACGTGCCCCGTCACAGGGCGGCTGGGTGACGTGTCACATAGCTCTGGTACGTGCCCCGTCACAGGGCGGCTGGGTGACGTGTCACATAGCTCTGGTACGTGCCCCGTCACAGGGCGGCTGGGTGACGTGTCACATAGCTCTGGTACGTGCCCCGTCACAGGGCGGCAGGGTAACGTGTCACATAGATCTGGTACGTGCCCCGTCACAGGGCGGCTGGGTGATGTGTCACATAGCTCTGGTACGTGCCCCGTCACAGGGCGGCTGGGTGATGTGTCACATAGCTCTGGTACGTGCCCCGTCACAGGGCGGCTGGGTGACGTGTCACATAGCTCTGGTACGTGCCCCATCACAGGGCAGCTGGGTGACGTGTCACATAGCTCTGGTACGTGGCCCATCACAGGGCGGCTGGGTGATGTGTCACATAGCTCTGGTACGTGCCCCGTCACAGGGTGGCTGGGTGACGTGTCACATAGCTCTTGTACGTGCCCCGTCACACAGACTAAGAAGAAATAGAGAAAGTAGCATAAAGAAATGGGAACAAAGCGGTTGACTGCTCTGCTTTGTGTGTTGGCAGGAGATACAGAAGTTTGTATGTACTGTACATAACCTATAGGAGATCTTACTTCCACTACCCTTGGAATTTCAGATAGAGAAACAGGAACAATGGGTTTTTACTGTGTGCTGTGTTGGGTTTGACAGGTGGCACAGCCTCCAGAATGAAAGGCTTCCTGGGGTGTATCCGCTCGCTGCAGCTGAACGGGAGGACACTGGACCTGGAGGAGAGGGCCAAGATCACGCCCGGGGTGAGGCCGGGCTGCCCGGGACACTGCAGCAGCTACGGGGAGCTGTGCCAGAACCAAGGGAGGTGCGTGGAGATGTACAACGGCTTCTCCTGCGACTGTGGCCTCTCAGCCTATGCAGGCCCCTTCTGCCAGAGAGGTAAATAGACCATGAGCATCACATCGACCTCTAAGCTCTGATGTTCTGGTGATGATCTCATCAGCCACGTGAGAGGATGTGGTGTTCATGTTGATGCAGTCAACACAACACCAGAGGACATGTTTATATGTTATTACACTACAATCTAACACAACACCAGAAGACATGTTTATATGTTATTACACTACAATCTATTCTAAACCATCGCCATGGTTACAGTATCTTAACTGACATGCCTAGTCAAATAAAGGTTAAATAAACATTTTAAAAAATATAACCATATTAAACAAATGAGGTTTAGCCTACTGTTTTTAATTCCTTTATTGGAAGGCTAACATACGGTTAGCTCTGCAGAACATATTTATAGCTACATTTTTTGTAGTCATTTGATTTTGACCCTTAGTAGCTTCCTACCAAGGAGTGGGCATTTTATTTAACCTTTATTATGCTGAGACCAAGGTCTCTTTTCCAGATGAGCCCTGTATAGCACCACAATACACATCAAAATACAATAAACACGTTAAACTACACAGTCACATACACAATAAGACAGCACGTTATTATACACAACAGTACACGAAAAGCAAAACACAATCATAAAAAAACACATTATTTGGTAAAAAGGTCCCCTAGCAACCCTCTGAAATGTTCTAGAGGCTCCGATTCTTTCCAGAACAGCCATTTAGAATTTTTACATAGTAAACGATGACTATCAAAAAGTGAAGAATCCATAGTATTTCTGAGGACCCTCTTAGTGAGCTTGAGTTAAAACACGACTTAACATGCACTTACCAGCTGTGTGAGTTAGCTACATCAAGAGCTTAATAATATAGGAGTGTTTTCTGTACACCTTTTGATGTCTCTGAGTCATCGCCATCAGCAGGTCAACTGTATGACGCAGGCTGGAAAATTGGATGTGTTGAATAATTAATAAGAATGACTTGGACCACTTCCTGGTAGAAGCGGTCAGTAGTTATTGGTGGCAGTGCTGACTGAAACAGTAGATGTGGTAACGTAGTCAACGGAATACAGAGGTTCCATTGACCAGACTTGAGCACATTCAAATCTCTTCTAACAAAGACGATATTCGTCAAATCTGTCATGATGTATGCATTGTAACAGGCCCACAATGTGGTTACTTACACTACATAGCCAAAAGTATGTGGACACCTGCTCATCGAACATCTCATTCCAAAATCATGGGCGTATGCAGTTTGCTGCTATAAAGGCCTCTACTCTTCTGGGAATGCTTTTCACTAGATGTTAGAACATTGCTGCAGGGACTTGCTTCAGCCAACAATGTTGGGCGATTAGGCCTGGTTCGCTGTCGGCGCTGCTCATCGAACATCTCATTCCAAAATCATGGGCGTATGCAGTTTGCTGCTATAAAGGCCTCTACTCTTCTGGGAATGCTTTTCACTAGATGTTAGAACATTGCTGCAGGGACTTGCTTCAGCCAACAATGTTGGGCGATTAGGCCTGGTTCGCTGTCGGCGTTCCAATTCGTCACAAAGGTGTTTGAGGGAGTTGAGGTCAGGGCTCTGTGCAGGCCAGTCAAGTTCTTCCACACCATCTCAACAAACCATTTCTTTATGGACATCGCTGTGTGCTCAGTGGCATTATCATGCTGAAACCGAAAAGGGCCGCCCCCAAACTGTTGCCACAAAGTTGGAAGCAGAGAATTGTCTAGAATGTCATTGTATGCTGTAGCATTACGATTTCCCTTCACTGGAATTAAAGGGCCTAGCCCGAACCATGCAAACTGCCCCAGACCATTATTCCTCCTCAACCAAACTTTACAGTTGTCACTATCCATTGTGGCAGATTGGTCAACCAGACTGCCGGATGTTGAAGTGTGATTCATCACTTCAGAGAACGTGTTTCCACTGCTCCCGAGTCCAATGGCGGCGAGCTTCACACCATTCCACCCGACACTTGGCATTGCGCATAGTGATCTTAGGCCTCTGTGTGGCTGCTCGGCCATGGAAACCCATTTCATGAAGAACCAGACTAGCAGTTTTTGTGCTGTAGTTGCTTCCAGAGGCAGTTTGGAACTCGGTAGTGAGTGTTGCAACCGAGGACAGATATTTTTACGTGCCACACATGCTGCACTCATCCCGTTCTGTGAGCTTGTGTGGGCTACCACTCCACGGCTGAAACATTGTTGCTCCTAGACATTTCCACTTCACAATAACAAACCTACAATTGACCAGGGCAGCTCAAACAGGGCATAAATTTGACGAACTGACTTGTTGGAAAGGTGGTGACCTATGACGGTGCCACGTTGAATCTAACTGAGCTCTTCAGTAAGGGCCATTCTACTTCCAATGTTTGTCCATGGAGATTGCATGGAAGTGTGCTAGATTTTATACACCTGTCAGAAACAGGCATGGCTGAAATAGCTGAATCCACTCATTTGAAGGGGTGTCCACATACTTTTAGCCATGTAGTGTAAGTCCAATTTGGATATATTTGGCTGTTTTCACTGCATAGCATTTAGAAGTTGTCACTTTTTCAGGTTTAAAAGAAGTGACTGCTAAATGCTAAAACCCGTTCTCATAAACTGGTTAGTAAAGCTAGCATACGGAAATCATTGATGGTAGTCAAAGTCGTTTTAACTATTATGCAGTTGATTGGTAACGATGACATGAACATGTATTGGGGTTGACACCCATACAAGCATTGTACTCCGATTTCTACCTCAACATAGCGTGAAATAGACATATAAACAATAGCCTAAATGTAAGCAAATTTTACTGGGAGGCATTGAGGAGATAAGTGATATTTCCCTCATGGCCATTTCCCCCACACATTTCCATGGCATTTCCACATTTTGGGGTCGAGTTCCATTGACCTCTTTACCGCATGCCAAGCCGCTGGTCACAACACTTGAAGACTGTTCTTAATTAGTGTTCTTGTTATAGATGCTCTACTACTCCACAGGCTAGCTCTTGTCAGTTAAAGAGTGTATTGTTCTGTAAGTAACAAGGTCATAATAGTGTTAATTATGTCTGTAAGAAGAACATTTTATAGAAGAACAAAGAAGTGGGTTATTAAATATATTGACGTTTTAAATACATGTTCAAAACTCTGCATTGGCTTAATAATAGTTAACGCAAGGACAGAATGTTAACAGAGTTGACAAAATCTTTGACAAAAATACAAAGCAAAGTGAAAGACACAATACCATTGATTGCTATTTGATTTGCTTTAGTAGGATCCTCATTAGCTGATGCCAATGCAGACAGCTAGTCTTACTGGGGTCCGACATATAACAAAAATGCATTACAGACCAAATAATTGACAATTTACATACAGTATCAGTCAAGAGTTTGGACACACCTTCTCATTCCAGGGTTTTTCTTTATTTTACTCTTTTCTACTTTGTAGAATAATAACTGAAGATTTAAAAATGATGAAATAAGACATATGGAATCATGTAGTAACCAAAAATTGTTGAACAAATCTAAGCAGTTAGCTCAGCTGTACACCATAAGTTCATTAGAGATAACTGCACCTCAGATTGCAGCCCAAATAAATACTTCACAGGGTTCAAGTAACAGACACATCTCAACATGAACTGTTCAGAGGAGACTGCGTGAATCAGGCCTTCATGGTTGAATTGCTGCAAAACTAAAGGACACCAATAAGAAAACTTGATTGGGCCAAGAAACACGAGCAATGGACATTAGACCGATAGAAATCTGTCCTTTGGTTTGATGAGTCCAAATTTGAGATTTTTGGTTCCAACCGCCGTGTCTTTGTAAGACGTAGAGTAGGTGAACGGATGACCTCTGCATGTATTGTTCCCACCGTGAAGCATGGAGGAAGAGGTTGATGGCGTGGGTGTACTTTGCTGGTGACACTGATTTATTTAGAATTCAAGGCACACTTAATCAGCATTGCTACCACAGCATTTGGCAGCAATAACCATCCCATCTGGTTTGCACTTAGTGGGACTATTATTTGTATTTCAACAGGACAATGACCCAAAACACACCTCCAGGCTATGTAAGGGCTATTTGACCAAGGACAGTGATGGAGTGCTGCATCAGATGACGTGGCCTCCACAATCACACGACCTCAACCCAATTGAAATGGTTTGGGAGGAGTTGGACTGGTTCAGAGAATGCCAAGAGTGTGCAAAGCTGTCATCAAGGCAAAGGGTGGCTACTTTGAAGAATTATTTTGATTTGTTTAACACTTTGGTTACTACATGATTCCATATGTGTTATTTCATGGTTTTGATGTCTTCACTATTATTCTACAATTTAGAAAATAGTATAAATAAAGAAAAATGTGTGAATGATTTGGTGTCCAAACTTTTGACTGATACTGTACATGTCAGTACTGACACACAAGTAGGTCACAAGGGGAGAGGTGTTGTGCCGCGAAGTGTTGCTTTATTTGTTTTTGAAACCAGGTTTGCGTTTCACTTGTGCTATATAAGATGGAAGGGGGTTCCATGCACTCTTGGCTGTTTAATACTGTACGTTTCCTTGAATTTGTTCTGGACCTGGAGACTGTGAAAATATCCCTGGTGGTATGTCTGGTTGGGTAAGTGTGTGTGGCAGTGCTGTGTGTAAGTTTACTATGCAAACAATTTGGAATTCCCAGCACATTAATGTTTCTCATAAAAGTGACGCAGTCAGTCTTTCCTCAACTCTTAGCCAAGACAAACGGGCATGCATTGTATTAATATTAGCCCTCTGATTACAATCAAGAGCAAGACGTGTCACTCTGTTCTGGGTCAGCTGCAGCTGAACTAGGTATTTCTTTGCTGCATTTGACCATACAGGAATACGGGATAATAATCAAGATAAGATACAACTAGAGCCTGCAGGATTTGCTTTGTGGAGTATGGTATCAATAAAGAAGAGCATCTCTTTATTACGGAAAGACCTCTCCCTGTCACGTGCGTTGCAATGAGTGGACCAAGGTGCAGTGTACTTAGAGTTCCACATGTTTTAATCAATGAAACTCACCAAAACAAATACAGAAGAAAAGCGAAATGTGACGTTCTGGGCTGCTCACAGGCAGCTACACAAAAACAAGATCCCACAATCTAAGGTGGGATAAAGGGCTGCCTAAGTTTGATCACCATTCAGAGACAACGACAAACAGCTGCCTCTGATTGGGAACCATGCTAGGCCAACAAAGAAATCGAAACATAGATTTGTCCACCCAAGTCACACCCTGACTTAACCAAATAGAGAATAAAAAAGGCCCTCTAAGATCAGGGCGTGACACTTCGGTGGCGCCTCTGGTGCGGGGATCGTCGCCGGGAACTCCGGACCGTAGATCGTCGTCACGGGCTCCGGACCGTAGATCGTTGTCGCGGACTCCGGACCGTAGATCGTCTCTGGAGGCTCCGGACTGGGAACAGTCGCTGGAGGCTCCGGACTGGGGACCGTCGCTGGAGGCTCCGGACTGGGGACCGTTGCTTGAGGCTCCAGACTGGGGACCGTCGCTTAAGGCTCCGGACTGGGGACCATCGCTTGAGGCTCCGGACTGGGGACCGTCGCTTGAGGCTCCGGACTGGGGACCGTCGCTGGCGGCTCCGGACTGCCGACCGTCGCTGGAGGCTCCGGACTGCCGACCGTCATTGGAGGCTCTGGACTGCTGACCGTCATTGGAGGATCTGGACTGCCGACCGTCATTGGAGGATCTGGACTGCAGACCGTCGCTGGAGGCTCTGGACTGCCGACCGTCGCTGGAGGCTCTGGACTGCCGACCGTCGCTGGAGGCTCTGGACTGCCGACCGTCGCTGGAGGCTCTGGACTGCCGACCGTCATTGGAGGCTCTGGACTGCAGACCGTAGCTGGAGACTCTGGACCTTGGATCATCACTGGAGGCATCAGGCCATGGATCATCACTGGAGGCTCCGGGACATGGATCATCACTGGAGGCTCCGGGCCATGGATCATCACTGGAGGCTCCGAGCCATGGATCATCACTGGAGGCTCCGGGCCATGGATCATCACTGGCCAATAGAGAATGAAAAAGTCACTCTAAGGTCAGGGCGTGACACTCCCTATCTTTACAACCATTGAATCTATATGTTTTGTCCATGGAAGTTTACAATCTAAGGTGACACCAAGTAATTTGGTCTCCTCAACTTGTTTAGCCATACCATTCATTCATTACCAGATTCAGCTAAGGTCAAGAACTTAGGGAACTATTTGTACCAAATATAATTATCTTAGTTTTAAAGATGTTCAGAACCAGTTTTTTACTGGCCACTCATTCCAAAACAGACTGCAACTGTTTGTTAATAATTTCAGTGACTTCATTAGCTGTGGTTGCAGATGCATGCATGGTTGAATCATCCGCATGGTTCTAATTCTCAGAGTAAAAACTTGATGGACACTATGAAAGCTTAAACCAATTGAATTCTTCCCAGAGGATCAATACAGCTGCATTAGACAAAGACATTTTCACAAAAGCACTGATATTTAACATTTTCTCCTAGGCTGAGTCTCCTCCAACCATCTGAACAAACATTGCATCATTACGGCTAGGCAGGACACTAAGTGATACGGGCCATAAACTTTTCTTTCTCCCTTAACGTGACCTGACCTGACCTCAAACCCTTAATCACTAATCCATGGCTCTCTCCCCTTATCTATGCCTGCCACGTGATTGCTTTCCCTACATTCAGTACATTCCAAACTTAATTGCTCCCACCATATGGGGGATTTTAAATCCAAGATGGCGTAGCAGTGTTGTCCTCTCGTGGACTTTTGTATTTTTTTCATTTTTTTGTATACAGTGCCTTGCGAAAGTATTCGGCCCCATTGAACTTTGCGACCTTTTGCCACATTTCAGGCTTCAAACATAAAGATATAAAACTGTATTTTTTTGTGAAGAATCAACAACAAGTGGGACACAATCATGAAGTGGAACGACATTTATTGGATATTTCAAACTTTTTTAACAAATCAAAAACTGAAAAATCTCTTTTCAATCTCTTTTCCATTTTTAAATTAAATATACCTTCCGGTAACCCGCCTCACCCAATGTGACACGGATCCGCTATTGTTTTAGACCTAATAGCCAGAACCTCCATCAGAGACTAGCCATTAGCTACTAGCTATTTTAGCCATTGTTAGCCACTGCTAGCGGCCTTTCCTTCTGCACAGACACCAGCTGTTTTTTTTTGTTGCCAGGATAATACTTGCCAGCCTCAG
This sequence comes from Oncorhynchus masou masou, assembly GCF_036934945.1. Classification (NCBI taxonomy): domain Eukaryota; kingdom Metazoa; phylum Chordata; class Actinopteri; order Salmoniformes; family Salmonidae; genus Oncorhynchus; species Oncorhynchus masou. The sequence continues at coordinate 15,554,863 of NC_088222.1, forward strand.
ACTGTTTTCTCCACAACAACGCCGGATTCCTGCCGTAAACCCTGGAGCATTACTCCTGATCATCACCGCTAGCTAGCTGCCACCGAGTGACCCAGCCCCGAAGCTAGCCCTGAGCCAGACCCACCTCCCGGCCTACTCTGTGTTCACCCAGCTACTCAGCCGATGCCTTCCGGACTCTATCCCAACATGGCTAGAATTCACTACTCCACTGGATCCTTGCCGTAAGCTCTGGACCTTTGCATCGGATCATCACTGCTAGCTAGCTGCTACCAAGTGGCTATAGTGGCTAACGCCCCTGCCCCGAAGCTAGCACCAATTAACCTTGAGGCTAATCTCAGGCACATCTCCCGGCTAGCAAGCTAAATTACTACAACTACAATTACCTCTTTCGCCATCTGGTCTGGACCCTTTATCGACATGGCACCCCGCCATACCACCACGACTGGTCCGCCGACTTAACTCCATCCGCTGTGCCTCAACCGGCCTTTGCCGGATGTCAGAGCAGACGCTTCTATTTACCCAAGCCTGCTAACTTTAAACTCTGTGTGTCCCGCGTTCTAGTGTAGTAACGACTACCCCACGGCTTCCCTGTTCCATCTATTGCTGTTCACTGGACCCTATGATCACTTGGCTACATAGCTGATGCCTGCCGGACTGTTCATTAATCACGGTACTTAATTTAGTTTATTTTTTGTTAATCTGTCGGCCCCAACTCAGGCCATGTGTGTAGTTAACCGACCCTCTCTGCCCATTCATCGCCATTTTACCTGTTGTTGTTGTCTTAGCTGATCAGCTGTTGTCTTACCCATTGGTGCCTTAACTAGCTATCCCAATCAACACCTGTGATTGCTTTATGCCTCGCTTTATGTCTCTCTCAAATGTCAATATGCCTTGTATACTGTTGTTTAGGATAGTTATTGTTGTCTTAGTTTACTGCGGAGCCCCTAGTCCCACTCAACATGCCTCAGATACCTCCTTTGTCCCATCTCCCACACATATGGTGACCTCACCCAGCATAACTAGCCTGTCCAGAGATGCAACCTCTCTTATCATCACTCAGCACCTGGGTTTACCTCCACTGTACCCTCACACCACCATACCCGTCTGTACATTATGCCCTGAATCTATTCTACCATGCCCAGAAATCTGCTCCTTTTATTCTCTGTCCCCAACGCACTAGACAACCAGTTTTGATAGCCTTTGGCGTACCCTAATCCTACTCCTCCTCTGTTCCTCGGGTGATGTGGAGGTTAACCAGCTTCTCCTTCACCCAAATCCAGATAGCAGATGTTCTGAAAGAGCTGCAAAACCTGGACCTATACAAATCAGCTGGGCTAGACAATCTGGACCGTCTCTTTCTAAAATTATTTGCCGCCATCGTTGCAACCCCTATTACCAGTATGTTCAACCTATCTTTTGTATCGTCTGATAACAAGTTCAAACAGTTAACGAGTGGAGGACAGAGGAGCCTCTTAACCTCTTGAAACTCCCCATCCCGGATCCGGGATTGTGACTAAGCCTCAGGCTCATTAGCATAACGCAACGTTAACGATTTCTGAAAATCGCAAATAAAATTAAAATAATGCGTTTGCTCTCAAGCTTAGCCTTTTCTTAACAACACTGTCATCTCAGATTTTCAAAATATGCTTTTGAACCATAGAAATTGACTAATTTGTGTAAGAGTATGCAAAGCTAGCATAGCATTTTGTGTAGCATGTAGCACGCAACATTTTCACAAAAGCCAGATAACCAAATAAATAAAATCATTTACCTTTGAAGAGCTTCTGATGTTTTCAATGAGGAGACTCCCAGCCACATACCAAATGCGCAGTGTTTCCTGAAAGCGTCTGTGTGTAGGAGAAATCGTTCCGTTTTCTACATTGCGCCTGGCTACCGAAACGAACCGAAAATGCAGTCACCTACAACGTGAAACTTTTTCCGGATTAACTACATAATATCGACCGAAACATGGCAAACGTTGTTTGGAATCAATCCTCAAGGTGTTTTTTCACATATCTCTTCATTGACATGCAGTTCTTGGAAGCTTGCTTCTCTCTCTCTGCCCCATGGAAAAATACTGGCAGGTGACTTTGCGCACCAATTTCGGCGCAGGACACCGGGCGGACACGTGGTAAATGTGGTCTCTTATGGTCAATCTTCCAACGATCTGCCTACAAATACGTCACAATGCTGCAGACACCTTGGGAAACGACAGAAAGGGCAGACTCATTCCTCTTGCGTTCACAGCCATATAAGGAGATCATGAAAGACAGAGCCTCAAAAATCCTTGTCATTTCCTGGATGCCAAGTCATCTTGGTTTTGCCTGAAGCTCACGTTCTAGGGCACGCACAGAGAAGATATTTGTATTTCTGGACACGTCAGAGTGTTTTCTTTCGAACAGTAGCAATTATATGCATAGTCGAGCATCTTTTTGTGACAAAATATCTTGTTTAAAACGGGAACGTTTTTCTTCCAAAAATGAAATAGCGCCACCATAAGTGTAAGAGGTTAAAGAAGAAGTTACAGGTCTGTGAGAGCCAGAAATCTTGCTTGTTTGTAGGTGACCAAATACTTATTTTCCACCATAATTTGCAAATAAATTCTAAATCCTACAATGTGATTCTCTGGGGTTTTTCTCTCATTTTGTCTGTCATAGTTGAAGTGTACCTATGATCAAAATTACAGGCCTCTCTCATCTTTTTAAGTGGGAGAACCTGCACAATTGGTGGTTGACTAAATACTGTTTTGCCCCACTGTATATATATAATATATATATATCTATATATATGGGAGATGTGTTAGAATAGCATTTATGTATTTTGTATATATTTCTTTCCTTCAAAATGTATCACTGTAACAATTCGGCCACTTGGGTACATTTGGGTACATTTGTGTGGGACACCTGGGTGACTTCATGCTCAATGTCATGTAGCTCGCTCATTTTTGAAGTTATCTGTCCAACCTTTGCTCAGCTATTGTTGCCATCTTATGTGCTTCATTCAAATCATCCACAGCATCCTATCTGTATGTTTGGATGTTCTTGGTCATTTGAAATATGATGCAGCAACAATAAAAAACAGAAAACTTATGTTTATTTCCTTGTATTTTCTTCTACCAGATCTATTGTGTTATATTCTCCTACAGTCAATTCACATTTCCACAAAACTCAGAGTGTTTCCTTTTAAATGATACCAAGAATATGCATATCCCTGCCTCTCGGCCAGAGCTACAGGCAGTCAGATTAGGGTATGTCTTTAGGCGGAAATTGAGAAAAAGGGGGTACCACATAGAAGTAAACCTGTTATGGCTAGCGTTCCCCTAGGGGACCCCCCCCCCCTCCCCCATTCAGCTGAAAAAATATTATTTAGAGATATTTAACTTTCACACATTAACAAGTCCAATACAGCAAGTGAAAGATAAACATCTTGTTAATCTACCCATCATGTCCGATTTTTAAAATGTTTTACAGCAAAAACACAACATATATTTATGTTAGATCACCACCAAATCCCTCAAAAAACACAGCCATTTTTCCCGGCCACAGATAGAGTCCCAAAAGCAGAATTGGAGATAAAATGAGTCACTAACCTTTGATAATCTTCATCAGATGACGCTCATATGACATCATGTTACACAATACATTGATGTTTTGTTCGATAATATGCATATTTATATCCACATATCGGTTTACATTGTCGCCATGTTCAGAAATGCCTCCAAAATATCCAGAGTAATTACAGAGAGCTACGCCAGATAACAGAAATACTCATCATAAACTTTGACGAAAGATACATGTTTTACATATAATTAAAGATACGCTGGTTCTTAATGCAACCGCCGTGTCAGATTTTTTAAAAACGTTACGAAAAAAGCCTACCATGCAATAATCTGAGACGGCGCTAAGACGTAAATATATTTCTCCGCCATGTTGGAGTCAACAGAAATACGAAATTACATCATAAATATTCCCTTACCTTTGATGATATTTCATCAGAATGCAGTGCAAGGAGTCCTAGTTCCACAATAAATCGTTGTTTTGTTCCATTATGTCCATTACTCGTGTCCAATTAGCTGTATTTGCTACCACTTTCAGCTCACGTGCCCAAAAGCTGACGCTGGTCCAGACGAACTCGGACGAAAACTTCAAAAAGTTATAGTCCAGGTCGAATAAACTGGTCAAACTAAGTAGAGAATCAATCTTCAGGATGTTATTTTCATATATATCCAATAACGTTCCAACCGGAGCATACGTTTTCATCTGCAGCCAAATGGAACGATGGTGATATCAACAGACAAATGCGCAAAAGGGAAATTGCATTCTGCCAGGACAGTGACTCATTCCCCTCCCATTCGGTCAAAGTTCACACCAGAGGCTCCATTCCACGTTCTGCGGAATGAGGACATCTAGTGGAAGGCGTAGGAAGTACTAACAGATCCCTATCTTGTTTGGAAGTGAAGAGGAACTGACTTGAAATTAGACCCACATTCAGAATTTCACTTTGTGTTTGGAAGATTGCCTGCCCTATGAGTTCTGTTATACTCACAGACATAATTCAAACAGTTTTAGAAACTTCAGAGTGTTTTCTATCCAATACATTTACATTTACATTTAAGTCATTTAGCAGACGCTCTTATCCAGAGCGACTTACAAATTGGTGAATTCACCTTCTGACATCCAGTGGAACAGCCACTTTACAATAGTGCATCTAAGTCATTAAGGGGGGGGTGAGAAGGATTACTTATCCTATCCTAGGTATTCCTTGAAGAGGTAATCATATATTAGTAATCTAGGACAGAGTAGGATGCAGTTCACTATGGGCACGCAATTCATCCAAAGTGAAAATACTGCCCCCTATTTAACTTCTTGATACTCCCCACCCCGGATCCGGGATCGTGAATAAAGCCTCAGGCTCATTAGCATAACGCAACGTTAACGATTTCTGAAAATCGCGAATAAAATGAAAATAATGCGTCTGCTCTCAAGCTTAGCCTTTTCTTAACAACACTGTCATCTCAGATTTTCAAAATATGCTTTTGAACCATAGCAAATCAATAATTTGTGTAAGAGTATGCTAAGCTAGCTTAGCATTTTGAGTAGCATTTAGCACGCAACATTTTCACAAAAACCAGATAACCAAATAAATAAAATCATTTACCTTTGAAGAGCTTCGGATGTTTTCAATGAGGAGACTCTCAGTTACATAGCAAATGTTCAGTTTTTCTTGAAAGAATCTTTGTGTAGGAGAAATCTACCGAAACTAACCGAAAATTCAGTCACCAAAATGTCAAACTTTTTCCGAATTAACTCCATAATATCGACCGAAACATGGCAAACGTTGTTTGGAATCAATCCTCAAGGTGTTTTTTCACATATCTCTTCATTGATATGCAGTTCGTGGAAGCCTGCTTTCCCCTCAGAATCGCATGGAAAAATACCAGCAGCTGAAAAAGACGCACCAATTTCGACGGAGGACACCGGGCGGACCCCTGGAAAATGTAGTCTCTTATGGTCAATCTTCCAATGATATGCCTACAAATACGTCACAATACTGCAGACACCTTGGGGAAACGACAGAAAGGGCAGGCTCATTCCTCTCGCATTCACAGCCATATAAGGAGACAATGGAAAACGGAGCCTCATAATCCTGCTGGTTTCCTGGATGCCGTTTCATCTTGGTTTTGCCTGTAGCTCCCGTTCTAGGGCACCCACAGATAATATCTTTGCAGTTCTGGAAAGGTCAGAGTGTTTTCTTTCCAAAGCTATCAATTATATGCATAGCCGAGCATCTTTTTGTGACAAAATATTGCGCTTAAAACGGGCACGTCTTTTTATCCAAAAATGAAATAGCGCCCCCATAGCATCAAGAGGTTTTAATCCTCGTAAATATTCCCTGTTTTAGGTCAGTTAGGATCACCACTTTATTTTAAGAATTTGAAATGTCAGGACAATAATTTATTTTAGCTTTTATTTATTTCATCACATTCCCAGTGGGTCAGAAGTTTACATATACTCAATTAGTATTTGGTAGCATTGCTTTTCAATTGCTTAACTTGGGTCAAAAATTTAGGGTAGCCTTCCACAAGCTTCCCACAATAAGTTGGGTGAATTTTGGCCCATTCCTCCTGACAGAGCTGGTGTAACTGACTCAGGTTTGTTGTAGGCCTCCTTGCTTGCACACTCTTTTTCAGTGCTGACCACACATTTTCCTTGGGATTGAGGTCAGGGCTTTGTTTAATGGCCAATCCAATACCTTGACTTTGTTGTCCTTAAGCCATTTTGCCACAACTTTGGAAGTATGGTTGGGGTCATTGTCCATTTGGAAGACCCATTTGCGACCATGCTTTAACTTCCTGACTGATGTCTCAAGATGTTGCTTCAATATATGCACATATTTTTCCTTCCTCATGACTCCATCTATTTTGTGAAGTGTACCTGTTTCCTCCACCATCCTCACAAGGTCCTTTGCTGTTGTTCTGGGATTGATTTGCACTTTTCACACCAAAGTACATTCATCTCTAGGAGACAGAAAGCGTCTCCTTCCTGAGCGGTATGACGGCTGCGTGTTCCCATGGTGCTTATACTTGCGAACTATTGTTTGTACAGACGAACGTGGTACCTTCAGTCGTTTGGAAATTGCTCCCAATGATGAAACAGACTTGTGGAGGTCTACAATTATTTTTCTGAGGTATTGGCTTATTTCTTTAGCTTTTTCCATGATGTCAAGCAAAGAGGCACTGAGTTTGAAGGTAGGCCTTGAAATACGTCCACAGGTACACCTCCAATTGACTCAAATTATGGCAATTAGCCTATCAGAAGCTTCTAAAGCCATGACATATTTTTCAGGATTTTTCCAAGCTGTTTAAAGCCAAAGTTAACTTAGTGTATGTAAACTTCTGACCCACTGGAAATATTGTGATACAGTGAATTATAAGTGAAATAATCTGTCTGTAAACAATTGTTGGAAAAATTATTTGTCATGCACAAAGTAGATGTCCTAACCGACTTGCCAAAACTATAGTTTATTGACAAGAAATTTGTGGAGTGGTTGAAAAATGAGTTTTAATGACTCTAACCTAAGTGTGTGTAAACTTTCGACTTCAATTGTAGCTCTGAATCCATGATATGGCATGGGGTTGAAAATACATAACACAAGTTTTCTCATCGCAGGTTATGGTCAATAATATCAAAGGATGCACTGAAATCGAACAGTACAGCGCCCAAAACCATATTATTATCAATTTCTTTCAGCCAATCATCAGTCATTTGTGTCAGTGCAGGACATGATGAGTGCCCTTGTCTATAAGCATGCTAGAAGTCTGTTGTTAATTTGTTACCAGAGAATTAGCATTGTATTTGGTCAAACACTAATTTACCCAACAATTTGCTAATAGCTGGCAGCAAGGTGATAGGTCTGCTGTAAGAACCAATAAAGGTTGTTTTACCACTCTTGGGTAGCGTCATGACTTTGGCTTCCTTCAAGACCTGAGGACAAAGATTTTCCTCTAGGCTCAGATGAAAGATATGACAGATAGGAGTGGCTATAGAGTCATCTACCATTCACAGTAGCTTTCCATCGAAGTTGTCAATGGCAGGAGGTTTGTCATTATTGATCGATAACAATATTTTTCCACCTGTCCACCTAACCTTACAACATTTTAACTTGCAATGCTTTTCTTTCATTATTATTTGTTTTATTCATGAGTAGAATGGCTCACTGTTCGTTGTTGGCATTTCCTCCCATTTTGCTAATGAAGTAACCATTTTTTTATTAGTAAGCCATTTGATTCGATGAAAGATGGAGTTGAATTGGTCTTTCTGCCCATAATTACATTTAAAGTACTCCAAAGTTTTTTTTTCATCATTCATTATATCATTGATCTTTGCTTCATAATACAGTTTCTTCTTCTTTTTGTTGAGTTTAGTTACATAATTTCTCAAGTTCTAACAGTCAGTTTCTTAAGGTGCATGTTTATCAATACTTGGAAGAATCAATTTCATAAATTCATTAAGTGCAGCGTCTGGATGCTCCTTATTAATCACATCAGACCAACAAATGTTTTTAACATCATCCACATAAGAGTAACAGCAAAACCATTCAATTCAACCCAGAACCCCCCCCCCCTATTTTACTTCCTTGTCCTCCAGAGGTCTCGGCTGACTTCAAACCTGGGACATCGGTCCAGTACACATTCAAGGAGCCGTATGAGCTGAACAGGAACATCAGCACCCAGTCCTCCTCCATTTACTCTGACCTCAAGCTACGGGGAGAGAATGTGTCATTCAGCTTCCGTAGCTCCCAGAGTCCCGCGCTGCTCCTCTACGTCAGCTCCTACTATAGAGAGTACCTGGCTGTGCTGCTCAATAGGAATGGTAAGAGGCGGAGGGATTTCAAAATCCAACCTGTGATATTAGTTATGTCGTATTACTATATTTAGACAGGTTATTAACAATGACTGTAAGAGCGAGGGGGGGTGTTGGGGGAGAGAGAGGGAGGAGATAGAGAGAGGGGGTGGGGGGGAAGAGGTTTGGGAGAGGGGGAGATGTTGAGGGGGTGGGGGTGGGGAGAGGGTTGGGAGAGAGAGGGAGGAGATAGAGAGGGGTGGGGGAAGATGGGAGATGGAGAGGGGGTGGGGAGAGGGTTTGGGGAGTGAGAGAGGAGATAGAGAGATGGAGGGTTGGTAGAGGAGAGAGGGGCGTGGGCTGAAGAGGGTTGGGAGAGAGGGGGGGATAGAAATAGGGGGGATGGGGAAGAGATGGGGGGATAGAGAGAGCATGGTTGGAAACAGCTGCTGAACTGAGCAGGTCCTCATCTCGCTGCTCATTTTCCTCCACTAGCAGATTCATTTGGATTAATTTGAGTCTCCAAGTCCCTGTAGACACCAGGCTTGTCAGACACCACTGCCTCTTAATTCATCCACAGTAACATGTGTGGCATTGTCGGTTGTTCTAAGAGAGCATATGCAAGATATCTCAGTAAGAGTAAGAAAGTGCAAAATATATCTTTCTTGATAGTAAATATAGTCAACATATCTAAATACAAAGGGACAGTTTATCAACTTGCCAGGCCTCTTTTTGATTTGATTTGGATCTTCCGTTTGTCCTGTGTTAGATGTGATATTAATGAGGAGAGTTTGAATATAAAATGAATATATTTTGCCTGGTAGCTAGGCTACTACTAGTGTCTCCAGCTACACAGTAAATTCCTTTAACCCTTGTCTGGTGCTCGGGTCTGTGGGACCCATTTTCAATGTTTACTCAAATAAAAATGACACAATTCATTATTTGAGACTTGAGACTCATTGACCTTGGCTCATTTTCTGTGAAGAACATGTAAAACAACACATTTGTATTAAGTGCATACTGTGCACGCCCCTAAACATTTATTTTACGTATGTGGTGTTCATAATAAAAGTGTAGAAAAGTGTGTGTGTAGGTGAAAGCAAGTAAAAATTAAACAAAGTTTTGCTGTGTGCCTTCACTCTGTCGTCCTCCTCCCTGGCCCTGCTGTTTCAACATAGCACCAAGAACCTGTCTGTCTCCCTGCATGTCTGTCTCCCTGCCTGTCTGCCGCTTTTCTCAGACTCTGTACCCTTTGTAGTGTGTGAAACTACACAATGTCTTGCGGGAACCTGCACAATGTTATTACAATACATTATTTAAATACATTTTTTTTTTAAGAAAGTGTTTTCCCACACTGACCCAACCAGGTTCAAATTGGGGGAGGGACACAAAAAATAAATAGCTTTGCAATTGTGGCTCCTTACAACAATCAATCAGTATGGAAAAAATAATCTCTACTCAGAGAGGTCTTAGAATTTTTTTGCAGACTGAGAAGCTAATGTCCCTGTCAATTCAGAGTCTGACAGTGAGCTTGAAGAAGAGGATGAGATTGACCCTCAGCCAGCCCCAGGACCAGCCCGTCAGCAACCAGCTCATCAACAGCGTGCAGGAGGAGAAATATGGATGTCAAAAAATTGTGAAATTGAATGGTCTGCCTGCCTAAGGAGTGAGCCACCCTGCATGGCTGCCAATGTGATAAGGATGCAACCAGGGCCGATGCGGATGATGGTTACTAATGTGCAGGACATAAAGTCTTCTTTTGAACTGTTCATCCGAGACACCATCCAGAAAATCATTCTGGACTGGTGTTTTTGGAGAGAAATTGAAGGAGATGGACCAAACTCATTTACATGCATACTTTGGGGTTCTTATCCTTGCTGGTGGTTTCAGATCCAGCGGGGAATCCACAGAATCCCTGCGGGATGCAGAAACTGGCACAGAACCTTTCCATGCAACAATGTCTCTGGAAAACTTCCACAATATTTCCAGGATTATGCGCTTCGATAATCAAGACACCAGACCTGCTCGGTGGCAGAGAGACAAGATAGCTGCAATCAGGTCAGTGTGGGACAAGTAGGTGGACCGCCTTCCCCTGTTTTACAACCCTGGGCCCAACGTTACTGTTGATGAGCAGCTTATGCCATTTAGAGGCCGCTGCCTCTTCAGGCAGTGCAAACTGTTTAAACCCGGAAAATATGGATTCAAGATCTGGGCTGCCTGTGATGCTGCTTCCTCATATGCGTGGAACTTGCAAGTGTATTGTTTTATACATTTTTTATTTAACCTTTATTTATCTAGGCAAGTCAGTTAAGAACAGGGAAGCTAGATGTAGGAGCCCCTGAGAAGAACCAAGGGATGCAGTTTGTCCTGGACGTAACAGGGACTCCGTGGCCATAACATTACATGCAATAACTTTTTTACTTCGCACAAGCTGGGACAGGAGCTCCTCGAGGAAGCTGACGATGGTAGGAACAGTACGAAAAAACAAGTCAGAGCTCCCAACTCAGCTGTTGAATACATGTAACAGGCCTATCAATTCCTCTAAGTTTGTGTTCACGGCCGACACGTCCCTCGTGTCCTACATGCCAAAGAAAGGCAAAAATGTGGTACTCATGAGTACGCTGCATATCGATGGGAGAATCTGTGGCCAGGAACATAAAATCAGAAATCATAATGCCACAAAAGGAGGGGTGGACAATTTCAAAAAGCTGGTGACTGGCTACAGCTGCAAAAGAAGAACCCTATGCTGGGCACTTGTCATATTCTTCAACATCTTGGACATCTCGGCGTACAACGCGTTTGTCAACTGGATGGCATTGAACCCAGATTGGAACAGAGGGAAGTTCTACAGGAGACGGCTGGGCAAGGCATTGGTAAGACCTTAAATTCAGATGAGGCAACATATCCCAAGGACCCCAGCTTCTGCAGCCATTGTGAGGAGGATGCTGGTGCCCCATCTGCCCAACCCACAGGACCAACAACTTCAATACCAGAAGTAAGTGTGAGTGATGTTGTTGCATGTGTGTGTGTCTGACTCTCCTACCTTGGCCTGCTATAACTATATATGTGAGTGAGTTGAGATGTTAGTAAAATTCCTGAACTAAGTGTTTTTATCATTCTAGATTGCAGCCAGTACCAACAAGATGAAGCGTTGTGTGGACCCAAGAAGGACAGGAAGACAATGACACATGCATCAAGTGCAATAAATACATTTACAACACACACACAGTAAACCTCTGTCCCTCATGTGTTGTAGACCGGGGCTCATTTATCATTTCCATAAAATACTGAATGTAAAATTTGTTCTTCCAATTTGTTCAGTTCAAAACAATAAACATCAATAGTGATGAAAACCATGTTTTATTTATATTTGTTCGAGATGAACATGATTTATTCCACCCGTGTCTTGATTATAATAGATTTTTGTTTACAAAAATCACATTTTATCAAAAATAACCCGCGAACATTGGGTGAATAACAAAAACATGAACACCATGCAAGGGTTAAGTAGATACGGTTAGCTACAACATGTTCAAAAACTAACTGCAGAGGTTAAATAAACTCAAAGTGTAGTGGGTGTTTAAGAAGTTTGATATTCTCTACTGTATAGAAGTTGCAGTAAGACTGCCTCTACATTACCATGTACTGTACTGCAGTGGAGGCTGGTGAGGGAGGGGATGGCTCACTTAATTCCAGCCATCAATATAAGGCGGCCTCCCCTCACCAGCCTCCACTGCTATGCTGTATGTCTAATGAATGTGCAATTCAAAAAGGTTGCTTCTGATACATTTTTTTGATGGTCCTGAGAAGTGTGATGGACTGCCAAGTGTGTTACTGTGGAGTGTACAGTCATCCAGTTAGTTAACGCACTTCTTCCTGAACGATCGTCCAATTAGAGCTCAGTGAGCGGTTGTTCTCGGAAACCCTGGATAGCTTCTTCTCCGAGTGGTCAGCGACGCCCCACTGGCAGATAGTCTACACTCTGCCCATGTCAATGTGTGACAGTAATCTAATGTGATGGTCCTCTACTTGAAAATAGGAATGGGCCCTTTCCACTTACATAAGAGTTTCTTTTACCTAGGGCACAAATCATAAAATGGCTCAAATACTCCTGTACCTTACAGTGCCTCAGTAATTGTAGACTTTCTGATATGATGGCCCTCTGCTTTAATCGAAGAATGGGCCCTCTCCCTCATTTATAAAATAGTTGTTTAATTTGTCCTATGGCACAAATCATTTTAATGTCTATTTAACACTCTTACCCTCTCAAATATGATTTTCTTTCACATGGATGTGTGTTAACACTCTTACCCTCTCAGATATGATTTTCTTTCACATGGATGTGTGTTAACACTCTTACCCTCTCAAATATGATTTTCTTTCACATGGATGTGTGTTAACACTCTTACCCTCTCAAATATGATTTTCTTTCACATGGATGTGTGTTAACACTCTTACCCTCTCAAATATGATTTTCTTTCACATGGATGTGTGTTAACACTCTTACCCTCTCAGATATGATTTTCTTTCACATGGATGTGTGTTAACACTCTTACCCTCTCAAATATGATTTTCTTTCACATGGATGTGTGTTAACACTCTTACCCTCTCAAATATGATTTTCTTTCACATGGATGTGTGTTAACACTCTTACCCTCTCAGATATGATTTTCTTTCACATGGATGTGTGTTAACACTCTTACCCTCTCAAATATGATTTTCTTTCACATGGATGTGTGTTAACACTCTTACCCTCTCAAATATGATTTTCTTTCACATGGATGTGTGTTAACACTCTTACCCTCTCAAATATGATTTTCTTTCACATGGATGTGTGTTAACACTCTTACCCTCTCAAATATGATTTTCTTTCACATGGATGTGTGTTAACACTCTTACCCTCTCAGATATGATTTTCTTTCACATGGATGTGTGTTAACACTCTTACCCTCTCAGATATGATTTTCTTTCACATGGATGTGTGTTAACACTCTTACCCTCTCAGATATGATTTTCTTTCACATGGATGTGTGTAACTAGTTCATGTTTTATTAACACTGAACAAACATATAAATGTAACATGCAACAATGTCAAATATTTTATTGAGTTACAGTTCATATAAGGAAATCAGTCAATTGAAATACATTCATTAGGCCCTAATCAATGGATTTCACATGACTGTGTATACAGCTATGCATCTGTTGGTCACAGATAGAAAGGTAAGGCCGTGGATCGGACAATCAGTCACTATCTGTTGTGACCACCATTTACCCCATGCAGCGCGACACATCCCCTTCGCATAGAGTTGAACAGGCTGCTGATTGTGGCCTGTGGAATGTTGTCCCACTCCTCTTCAATGCTGTGCAAAGTTGCTTGATATTGGTGGGATCTGGAACACGCTGTCGTACACATCGATCCAGAGCATCCCAAACAAGCTCAGTGGTGACTATGCAGGCCATGGAAGAACTGGGACATTTTTAGCTTCCAGGAATTGTGTACAGATCTTTGCGACATGGGGCCGGGCATTACCATGCTGAAACGTGAGGTGATGCGGCGGATGAATGGCACTACAATGGGCCTTGCCACGATATCTCTGTGCATTCAATTTGTCATTGATAAAATGCAATTGTGTTCGTTGTGCATAGCTTATGCCTGCCTATATCATAACCGACCCTCACCATGGGGCACTCTGTTCACAACGTTGACATCACCAAACCACTCGCCCACACAACGCCATAAACGCTCTCTGCCATCTGCTCGGTACAGTTGAAACGGATTCATCCGTGAAGAGCGTGCCAACCTCTTACACTTCTCCAGCCTGCCAGTGGCCATCAAAGGTGAGCATTTTCCCACTGAAGTTGGTTAAAATGCCGATCTGCAGTCAGGTCAACTTCAACAATAATCCACACTATTTAATTACAGACAGTGACTGACAAGACCCTGGTGAGGACAACGAGCCCGCAGATGAGCTAGCCTGAGATGGTTTCTGACAGTTCGTGCAGAGATTCTTCAGTTGTGGAAACCCACAGTTTCATCAGCTGTCCGGGTGGCCGGTCTCAGACGATCTCGCAAGTGAAGAGGCCAGATGTGGAGGTTCTGGGCTGGCATGGTTACACATGATCTGTGCTTGGGAGGCCGGTTGGACATATTGCCAAATTCTCTAAAACGGCATTGGAGGTGTCTTATGGTAGAGAAATGAACATTCAATTCTCTGGCAAAAGCTCTGGTGAACATTCCTGCAGTTAGCATTCCAATTGCACACTCCCTCAACTTGAGACATCTGCGGCATTGTGTGACGAAACATTTAAGCGTGGCCTTTTATTGTCCCCCGCACAAGGTGAACCTGTGTAATGACCATGCCATTTAATCAGCTTCTTGATATGCTTCACCTGTCAGGTGGATGGATTATCTTGGCAAAGGAAAAATTCTCACTAACAGGGAGGTAAACAAATATGTGCACAAAATTTGACATAAATACATTTTTGTGCGTATGAATAATTTCTTGGATCTTTTATTTCAGCTCCTGAAACATGATATCAACACTTTACATGTTGCTTTTGTATTTTCGTTCAGTATATTATTTGTACCCCCAATCCCTCCATGAAGAATGTTATTGTAATTATCATGAAGGGCTTTCATGTTGGCTTAATGATAAAAAAAGACACCTTTGTATGAAGTAATAATTTGTGTGCTGCAGCATCAGTGAGAATGTGTTTTTTAAGCGATGTAATACATTTCCAATTTGTCCATTCATCTGAATGTGAATGATTAGTTTGGTGCTGACTGACAATACAAACACAACCGTGTATTACTCAGAGCCCCTCAGATACATAATTCCCTGCAAATTATGAACATTAATTTGATTTATTATCTCTGTTATTGATAGGGAATTAAAGATTAATCCGCTTAGTACAGGGTTTTCAAAACTCAGTCCTGGGGACCACAAGGCTGCACATTTTTGTTTTTGCCCTAGCATAAAATGTCAGTTAATTATAATCAACATAATAATTCCCATACCCTGTTGCTGCAGGATTATTCTCCTGTTGTACAAATTGGCTCAATTTAAGATCCTACATCTGTACTGATGTAAAAAAATATATATATATATATATATATTTTCTGGGTTCATTGTGAATGCTGCACATGTAGAAGTGAGATTGTTCAGTGGCTGTCTGCATTTAAATGGTGTTGATTATTGTTCAAGTTTCATCTCTATGGGAGTTTCAGTTAACTTTAGTCCTGGACTAAAATGGGCTTTCAAATGAGAATATCAGTTAAGAATGTTTTCAGTGCAGGAGTCTGTTTAATCTGTTTCTGGACAACTGTCCCATAATGTTTCTGAAAGTTACCTGGTATTACAGTTGTCTCTATATCTCTCAAAGGTTGCCTGGATGTTAAATACAAGCTGCAGAACAGTAGAGATGCTGAGGTGTTCAGGACCAGCGTTAGGAACCTGGCCAACGGACAACTTCACAGAGTCTCCATCAGAAGGCTTTCAGAGACTGTCAGTGTTCAGGTAATTTATTCCCTCACCGTTCAGGGAATTTATTATGTCACTGTTCAGGTAACTTATTTAACTTATTCTGTCCCTATTCAAGTAACTTATTCTGTCCATGTTCAGGTAACTTATTCTGTCAGCATTCAGGTAACTTATTCTGTCACGGCTCAGGTAACTTTTTCTGTCACTGTGCAGGTAATTTTTTCTGTCACTGTGCAGGTAATTTTTTCTGTCACTGTGCAGGTAATTTTTTCTGCCACTGTTCAGGTCATTTATTCTCATTCAAAATGAAGTAAAGCTGAGCAGTTACCTTGGTGCAGTGGATCTCTTCCTTAGGTACTTGTAGCCCTGGGGATACCTGGCCTATCCACAAGGGGCACTTGGGAATAGTAATAAAAACATAGGCCTAAAAATTGGTTGCACATGAGGAGGTTCTGCAGGCAGAAAAAAACGTAATTGGGTGTAGCATAAAATAAAAATATTGAGAATCACTGCCTTGAATGTCAGCAAGGGGTATTTAAAGTCAAGTAGGCCTATATGTAATGTAACTAACCTGCTGAGCTGTACATGTACGTGTATACATGTTAGCAGTGTGGGATATTTATCATGGTGAGTAAAACTAATTCAAAAGGAAAGTAACATTACTCCCAACAGATTTAAATATACAGTGAGATGTGATACCACTTGAGGATAGTGGATAAAGAGTGATGCAGGTTCTTTCTATAGTGTAGTTCTACCTCTTGGGACTCTGTATCTATCATGGAGTCCAAGTTCTTTGCTAACCTCACATGAGAAGCCAACCCTACAGATGTTGGATCTTAATTTGAGCCAGTTTGCGATATCAGGGAAATAATCCTACAGCAACAGGAAATAATTATTCAGATTATGTGTAATGGTCATTGATGAAAAACATCAGAATACTTTTTAAACCTCAAAACACTACAAGTTTTTCCTGCATTGCAGGAATGTTCTCCTGCCACAGGGTCATCAAATTAAGATCCTACATATGTATCTATCATCAAGTCCAAGCCCTTTGCACAGCAGGACACAAACCCAGGCATTGCTCCAGAGCTGTACTTACTCAGATTGCACAGACACATTCCAACTCTCAGTCGTTAAGTAGGCCCACTCATTCACAATTCAGAGACATTTCAGGCAACATGAATGATTCTAAATAATTAAAGGAATAGGATGGCAAACAAGAGAACAGTAGAGAGAAATCAATAAAGTTTTAGTTTTAATGGACTGAAATCTGTGAGGAGACTGAACACATATTTCAAGAATTGTAACAACAAAGGTGGTCGACATTCTTCTTTTCAGCCATTCTTCGACAGACACATGGAAAGCAAGTTGCGTTTTTTACCCCATATAGTAAAATCTATTATTTAGATCATTCTGAATTCCTGTTTAGCATTGCCCTGATGTGATCTGAAACTGCCACTAGTTAACATGATATTAACCCCACCGCATCACCCGTAGCTATTTTTAATTACAGTGTAATGTTCTTAACTAAGTGCTCTGCAATACAAATGGAAGGTCATGGCTTGCTGGGTATTTGCTGAAGCAAGGTAAAGTCTATTTCGCTTGGGATCATCCTGTATTAACCCTTCTTTGTGGATTTGAACTACAATACAGCAACCCAACTGTAACAGCAAGGCCATACAAACGCCCAAATTTAGACACCCCATTTATAAACCTCTTAGAGAAGTGGGTGAGTCCAATATGTTGGACAATTTTAATGCACTTCCCTTCCATAGTAATCACTTAGTGGACCGCACACTTAGAGGTGTTTACTTCCATGTTTCCAACCACCCAACATGTACTAGTCTGACTAGTCTAGTAAAAGGAATATGATAACGCACACCCAGTGGTGTAGAGTAACTAAGTAAAATACATCAAAAGGGATACCTAGTCAGTTGTACAACTGAATGCCTTCAACTGAAATCAGAGCGGTTGGGGGGGCTGCCCTAATTGACATCCACAGCACCCAGGGAACATTAGGTTAACTGCCTTGCTCAGGGTTGAACGACAGATTTTTACCTTGTCAGCTTGGGGATTCTATCCAGCAACCTTTCGGTTACTGGCCCAACGCTCTAACCATTAGGCTATCTGAAATATTACTTAAGTAGTTTTTGGGGGTATCTGTACTTTACTTTACTATCTATATTTTTGACAACTTTTCCTTTTACTTCACTACATTCCTAAAGAAAATATGTACTTTTTACTCCATACATTTTCCCTGACTTCCAAAAGTACTTGTTACATTTTGAATACTCAGACAGGACAGCAATATGATTCAGAGGGATTGGGTTAAATGCAGTAGACACTTTTCAGTTGATGTGCATATTTGTAAACAACAGCTGGTGCACGAAATCTAAGGAAGTCTCTAGATTTTGCTCGCCTGAATTTGAGTATATTGTGTTAACTGCAGGCCACACTACTTGCCTAGAGAGTTCTCAGCTATACTTTTCGTGGCTGTTTATATACCACCACAGACAGATGCTGGCATTAAGACCACTCTCAGTCAGCTGTATAAGGAAATAAGCAAACAGGAAACCATTCACCCAGTGACCGGAGACTTTAACGCAGGGAAACTTAAATCAGTTCTACCAAATCTCCATCAACATGTTAAACATGAAACCAGAGGGGGAAAAAAATCTAGATCACCTGTACTCCACACACAGAGACACGTACAAAGCACTCCCTTGCCCTCCATTTGGTAAACCAACCACAACTCTATCCTCCTGATTCCTGCTTACAAGCAAAAATTAAAGTAGGAAGCACCAGTGACTCGGCCTATAAAAAAATGGTCACATGAAGCAGATGCTAAACTACAGGACTGCTTTGCTATCACAGACTGGAACATGTTCCGGGATTCTTCCGATGACATTTAGGAATACACCACATCAGTCACTGGCTTTATCAATAAGTGCATTGAGGACGTCGTCCCCACAGTGACTGTACGTACATTCCCCAACCAGAAGCCATGGATAACAGGCAACATTCGCACTGAGCTAAAGGGTAGAGCTGCCGCTTTCAAGGTGCGGGACTCTAACCCGGAAGCTTACAAGAAATCCCGCTATGCCCTGCGACGAATCATCAAACAGGCAAATCGTCAATACAGGGCTAAGATTGAATCATACTACACCAGGTCCGACGCTCGTCGGGTGTGGCAGGGCTTGTAAACTATTACAGACTACAAAGGGAAGCACAGCCGCGAGCTGCCCAGTGACACGAGCATACCAGACGAGCTAAATCACTTCTATGCAAGCAACACTGAGGCATGCATGAGAGCATCAGCTGTTCTGGACGGCTGTGTGATCACGCTCTCCATAGCCGACGTGAGTAAGACCTTTAAACAAGTCAACATACACAAGTCTGCGGGACTAGACGGATTACCAGGACGTGTGCTCCGGGCATGTGCTGACCAACTGGTAGGTGTCTTCACTGACATTTTAAACATGTCCCTGATTGAGTCTGCAATAACAACATGCTTCAAGCAGACCACCATAGTCCCTGTCCCCAAGAACACAAAGGCAACATGCCAAAATGACTACAGACCCGTAGAACTCACGTCTGTAGCCATGAAGTGCTTTGAAAGGCTGGTAATGGCTCACATCAACACCATTATCCCAGAAACCCTAGACCCACTCCAATTTGCATATCGCCCAAACAGATCCACAGATGATGCAATCTCTATTGCACTCCACAATGTCCTTTCCCACCTGGAAAAAAGGAACACCTATGTGAGAATGCTGTTCATTGACTACAGCTCAGCGTTCAACACCATAGTGCCCTCAAAGCTCATCACCAAGCTAAGGATCCTGGCACTAAACACCTCCCTCTGCAACTCGGTCCTGGACTTCCCCCCAGGTGGTGAGGATAGGTAGCAACACATCTGCCACGCTGATCCTCAACACTGGAGCTCCCCAGGGGTGCGTGCTCAGTCCCCTCCTGTACTCCCTGTTCACCCACGACTAGATGGCCAGGCACGACTCCAACACCATCATTTAGGTTGCTGACGACACAAGAGTGGTAGGCCTGATCACCAAGACTAAGGAGATGATTGTGGACTACAGGAAGAGGAGCACCGAGCACGTCCCCATTCTCATCGACGGGGCTGGAGTGGAGCAGGTTGAGAGCTTCAAATTCCTTGTTATCCACATCAACAACAAACTAGATTGGTCCAAACATACCAAGACAGCCGTGAAGAGGGCACGATAAAGCCTATTCCCCCTCAAGAAACTAAACTGAGATCCTCAAAAGGTTCTACAGCTGCAACGTTGAAAGCATCCTGACCAGTTGCATCACTGCCTGGTACGGCAATTGCTCGGCCTCCGACCGCAAGGCACTTCAGAGAGTAGTGCGTACGGCCCAGTACATCACTGGGGCAAAAGCTGCCTGCCATCCAGGACCTCTACACAAGGTGGTGTCAGAGGAAGGCCCTAAAAATTGTTAAAGACCCCAGCCACCCCAGTCATAGACTGTTCCCTCTACCACCGCATGGCAAGCGGTACCGGAGTGCTAAGTCTAGGACAAAAAGGCTTCTCAACAGTTTTTACCCCCAAAGCCATAAGACTCCTGAACAGGTAACCAAATGGTTACCCAGACTATTTGGATTGTGTACCCCCCCCCCCCCCCACCCAAGCCCTCTTTTACGCTACTGCTACTCTCTGTTTGTCTTATTTGCATAGTCACTTTAACTATACATTCATGTTCATACTACCTAGATTGGCCCGACAAACCAGTGCTCCCGCACATTGGCTTACCGGGCTATCTGCATTGTGTCCCACCACCCGCCAACCCCTCTTTTTACGCTTCTGCTACTCTCTGTTCATCATATATGCATAGTCACTTTAACGATACCTACATGTACATACAACCTCAATAAGCCTGACTAACAGGTGTCTGTATATAGCCCTGCTACTCTTTTTTCAAATGTATTTTTACTGTTGTTTTATTTCTTTACTGACCTACACACACACACACACACACACACACACACACACACACACACACACACACACACACACACACACACACACACACACACACACACACACACATACCTTTTTTTCACACCATTGGTTAGAGCCTGTAAGTAGGCATTTCACTGTAAGGTTTACAGCTGTTGTATTCGGCGCACGTGACAAATAAACTTTGATTTGATTTGAACGAGAAAACCTTTCCAAGCTATTTCACTACTTTCCTTTTTTAGTTGAATGACAGATACTAAACAGCCAAGTGATAATGTGTTTAAAGTACTTTGAAGAGCAGGATTTAATTAAACAGTCTACATGAAAGAGTGCATTCTCCATCATCTGAAAGTGTTAATTGTCCTTTTTTAAATCCCCAATTTGACCATTCGACAAAGTGTTTACAGGTCCTGTTCTGCAATTTGTTTCAGATTGACCAGCACGAAAGGGAAGACTTCAATCTCACATCTGATGCAGAATTCAATGCTATCAAGTCAGTTGTCCTGGGGAAAGTGCATGGTGAGTTATAGAAGACTCCATTCAAATGACGAAGAAGGTCGTTTAAGTTAAAACTTGCAAAGAAATTGTGATTTAATATAGAGCTCAGAGGTGTTTCGCTGTATGTTTCAATCACAGAACTGGAGAGCTTGTGAGGATCCCTCCTGTCTGAAGCTTTTACATAAAGCTTGTTAAAATAACATAAAGCTTGTTGAAAAGACATAAAGATTGTTCAAATGAAAATATGATGACAGAGCTTCTTTAGCTCAAATAGAGATAGAATTGCTCCCATACGTATGTAATAATTATCAATTATTATGTTTATTTTTTTGTTCACTCAGGTAATCACAGTTCGACATGACATGTTATCATCGGAGCGTTGTTGTGTGTCTGTTTACTTAAAATCTGAATAATATCGTCTTTATGTGTAATTATTGTCTATCCCCTGCTTTGGAAATAGGCCACTTTATGAAGGCCTATTGCTAATGTCTTTGTTTTAAAATAGGAGGCCTGCTTTCAGTTGTAATGAGGAATGATTAAAGGAAACAGACACATGAAATACAGCAGTTACAGTTGTACAGTAGATTCTGATACAATATAATTAACAAAATATTCCATGTCAAGTGGAAATAATACTCCCATACTATGCCTGTATACAAAAATACACAATGCACTGCTACTCATTTCAGATGCAAATCCATGTCTATCCATATGTAACAATGTCAAGAATGTCACAATAACAAGTTAAACAGTAGCTACTGTGATATTGTTATTGATTTATTCAGGAACTTTTAAAAAACTCCATTAGTTTAAAGTCAGACTAACCCAAAAGCTCCATTATTGTAAAGTCAGACTAATCCAAAAGCTCCATAGGTCTAAAGTCAAAGCTCCATTGGTCTAAAGTCAGACTAATCCAACAGCTCTGTTTGTCTAAAGTCAGACTAATCCAACAGCTCCATTGGTCTAAAGTCAGACAAATTCAACAGCTCCATTAATCTGAAGTTAGACTAATCCAACAGCTCCATTGGTCTAAAGTCAGACTAATCCAACAGCGCATTGGTCTAAAGTCAGGCTAATCCAACAGCTTCATTAGTATAAAGTCAGACAAATCCAAAAGCTCCATTAGTATAAAGTCAGACTCATCCAAAAGCTCCATTAGTATAAAGTCAGACTAATCCAAAAGCTCTATTAGTATAAAGTCAGACTAATCCAGTAGCTGTAGGGTATAATGACTTGTGAGGCTAAGGGGTCTGCCCTCTGGCTCTCCGGTCATCCGGCACATACACACAAACAAACTGCTCTGTGGTAGTGGAATGTAATCTCAGATGCCATGGACCATGTTAAAGCGTGACCGGGTCCTCCCCATACTCTCTTTTCTAACCCCGCCACAGTATGTGTGTCATATCAGGATCAAAGAGCTGGCATGAAAGTGGATTCTGTGTCATTCCCAGCGACGCCTGTCATCAATCACGCTAACAAATTGAAATGTAATGTGTGTGTGTGTGTGTGTGTGTGTCTGTGTGTCTGTGTGTCTGTGTGTGTGTGTGTGTGTGTGTGTGTGTGTGTGTGTGTGTGTGTGTGTGTGTGTGTGTGTGTGTGTGTGTGTGTGTGTGTGTGTGTGTGTGTGTGTGTGTGTGTGTGTGTGTGTGTGTGTGTGTGTGTGAGAGAGAGAGAGTGAGAGTGAGACTTGCTATTGAAAAGGCTGCCGTAGGCAGGCCTGGCTCTCAAAAGACAGGCTATGTGCACAATGCCCACAAAATGAGGTGGAAAATGAGCTGCACCTCCTGCCAAATGTATGACCATATTAGAGACACATATTTCCCTCAGATTACACAAATATTCCACAAAGAATTCGAAAACAAACCCAATGTTGATAAACTCCAACATCTACTGGGTGAAATACCACAGTGTGCCGTCACAGTAGCAATATTTGTAACCTGTTGCCACAAGAAAAGGGCAACCAGTAAAGAACGAACGCCATTGTAAATACAACCCATATTTATGTTTATTTATTTTCCCCTTTGTACTTGAACTATTTGCAAACAAAATGACATTTGAAATGCCTTTATTCTTTTGGAACTTTTGTGAGTAATGTTTAATGTTAATTTTTCTTGTTTATTTCACTTTTGTTTATTATCTACTTCACTTGCTTTGGTAATGTTAACATATGTTTCCCATTCCAATAAAGCCTCTAAATTAAAATTGAAGAGAGACAGAGAGAGACAGAGAGAGACAGAGAGAGACAGAGAGAGACAGAGACAGAGAGAGACAGAGAGAGACAGAGAGACACAGAGAGACAGAGAGACAGAGAGAGACAGAGACAGAGAGAGACAGAGAGAGACAGAGAGACAGAGAGAGAGACAGAGACAGACAGAGACAGAGACAGAGAGAGACAGAGAGAGAAAGACAGAGAGACAGAGACAGAGACAGAGAGAGACAGAGACAGAGAGAGACAGAGAGACAGAGAGAGACAGAGAGAGAGAGACAGAGAGAGAGAGACAGAGAGAGACAGAGAGAGAGAGACAGAGAGAGAGAGACAGAGAGAGAGAGACAGAGACAGAGAGAGACAGAGACAGAGAGAGACAGAGAGTCAGAGAGAGACAGAGACAGAGACAGAGACAGAGAGAGACAGAGAGTCAGAGAGAGACAGAGACAGAGACAGAGAGAGACAGAGACAGAGAGAGACAGAGAGAGACAGAGAGAGACAGAGAGAGACAGAGACAGAGAGAGACAGAGACAGAGAGAGACAGAGAGAGACAGAGAGAGAGCGACAGAGACAGAGAGAGACAGAGAGAGACAGAGAGAGAGAGACAGAGAGAGAGAGAGAGAGAGACAGAGAGAGACAGAGACAGAGAGAGACAGAGACAGAGAGAGACAGAGAGAGACAGAGAGAGACAGAGAGAGAGAGACAGAGAGAGACAGAGACAGAGAGAGACAGAGAGAGAGAGACAGAGACAGAGACAGAGAGAGACAGAGAGAGACAGAGAGAGAGAGACAGAGAGAGACAGAGAGAGACAGAGAGAGACAGAGAGAGACAGAGAGAGAGAGACAGAGAGAGACAGAGAGAGACAGAGACAGAGAGAGACAGAGAGAGAGAGACAGAGACAGAGACAGAGAGAGACAGAGAGAGAGAGACAGAGAGAGACAGAGAGAGACAGAGACAGAGAGAGACAGAGACAGAGAGAGACAGAGAGAGAGAGACAGAGACAGAGACAGAGAGAGACAGAGAGAGAGAGACAGAGAGAGACAGAGAGAGAGAGACAGAGAGAGACAGAGAGAGACAGAGACAGAGAGACTTTCACCTAATCAAAGAATTAGCCCAGCAGGAGAAGCTCTCCCTTGATAAAGATACCCCCACACCGAGTGGGTCAGACCAGACCTCTTCACTATGTAACCCCACAGACGAGCAACCCCCAGCGGAGAGTCAACCTCCCAGCACAGATTACCACTCCCTCATTGAAATGAAAGACAAATTCACCCAGCTGGAGATAAGGCAGGTGGAGCTGGAACAGCAGGTGATCACACTTCAGTCAGCACAGACCCAGACAACAGCCCAGCACAACAACAGCCCCTTAACCAGACCAGGAGAGCTGGAGGTGGACAGAGACATATCTGCACTTTGGACAGTGGTGAGACAAATACAACAGGAGAAAGAGGAGCAGAACAGAGCCCTAGAGGAGAGTATCAGACTGCTGGTGGAGGAGAGGTTGAGGGGGATGGAGGAGAAGGTGAGGGGGATGGAGGAAAGGTTGAGGGGGATGGAGGAGAGGTTGAGGGGGATGGCGTGTGACAGAGAACAACCCACTAGAGAGGTGGCCACCCCCACAGAGAAGCCAGAAGAACAGCCCACCTCATCACCCAACAAAAATCTCGACATCACAGCAGAACAGACAAATGAAGAACCCCAAGCCCAGCGGCTCTCACCCCCTCTGAGCACCCCCCCTGTCAGCCACCCTGATAGCCCTTCTGACAACCCCCACACCCACTGAGGACAAACACAAGACACAGATTGTACTACTTATGGACTCAAATGGGAAATATATAGAAGAAAAAAAAAAAACTTTTTTCCCAAACACAGTGTGTCTAAACTCTGGTGTCCAAACACCCAGAGCGCCATAGACCTTCTGTCTGAGGCCAAACTAGGCTCACCTAGCCACATAATAATACACACAGGCACAAACGACCTGAGGGCCCAGCAGGAAAGAGTGGCCACAGCACTGAAGGGAGTGATTGAAAAGGCTTCTTCTACTTTCCCCAACGCACAAGTGGTTATCTCCACCCTGCTACCACGAAAAGACTTCCACCCTGCCACAATACAGCGGGTAAACGCAAGTATTTCCCGTGACTGTGCCTCAAAACCAAACGTTTTCCTGGCCCACCACTCCACCCTGGACTTGAACAGCCTCTATGACCAGGTCCACCTCTACAAGGCAGCAGTGCCCATCTTTGCCCGAACTCTAAAGGACATCGCTCTCAAACGTATCCCCAACACTTCACACAGGAGCAACAGATCAATAGACACCCCACCCAGACCAGCGAGACACCCTCCCAGACCTGCAGGACCCCCCTGGACCTACACATAGAGGACCCACGCCAAGAGGAATTACATCCAGACCACCGCACACCCAGACACATCCACACCCCTACTCCAACCAATCAACACCCCCCACGTCAATCATGCCCACACCCCATTTAGGCCCCCTCAGATCAGACCTATGCCACTCCTGCCCACCCCATGCACCCCACCCCCGCAAAGAGGGCCTCAACATGGAAGCCACACATACGCCCAGGTAGTGAGCGGGCAAACAGTCCCAACCCCCACTCTCACACTCGCCCAAGCCAATGGCATGTACCAGATGCTCAGCAGGCTCTGCTCACACTTACTGGCCTGAGGCCAAACCACGACCAACAACATTGGACACTTTATGGAACAAAAGCCTTTACTATTTCATCCTGGAATATCCAAGGCCTGAGGTCATCTGCCTTTGGCCTGAAGAGCAGAAACCCGGACTTCACCAAAGAAATCGGTAATACAGACATTGTCATCCTGCAAGAAACCTGGTATAGAGGAGACAGACCCACTGGATGCCCTCTAGGTTACAGAGAGCTGGTAGTCCCATCCACCAAACTACCAGGTGTGAAACAGGGAAGGGACTCAGGGGGTATGCTAATTTGGTATAGAACAGACCTAACTCACTCCATTAAATTAATCAAAACAGGAACATTCTACATTTGGCTAGAAATTCAAAAGGAAATTATCCTAACAGAGAAAAATGTCCTCCTGTGTGCTACCTATATCCCCCACTAGAATCCCCATATTTTAATGAAGACAGCTTCTCCATCCTGGAGGGGAAATCAATCATTTCCAGGCCCAGGGACATGTACTAGTCTGTGGTGACCTAAATGCCAGAACCGGACAAGAACCTGACACCCTCAGCACACAGGGGGACAAACACCTGCCTGGAGGTGACAGCATTCCCTCCACCGTGTGCCCCCTAGGCACAACTATGACAACATAACGAACAAAAACGGGTCACAACTCCTGCAGCTCTGTCGCACGCTGGGTATGTACATAGTCAATGGTAGGCTTCGAGGGGACTCCTATGGTAGGTACACCTATAGCTCATCTCTTGGCAGTAGTACTGTAGACTACTTTATCACTGACCTCAACCCAGAGTCTCTCAGAGCGTTCACAGTCAGCCCACTGACACCCCTATCAGACCACAGCAAAATCACAGTCTACCTAAACAGAGCAATACTCAATCATGAGGCATCAAAGCCAAAGGAACTGAGTAACATTAAGAAATGCTATAGATGGAAGGAATGCAGTTTGGAAACCTACCAAAAAACAATTAGGCAACAACAAATTCAATCCCTTTTAGGCAATTTCCTGGATAAAACGTTCCACTGTAATAGTGAAGGTGTAAACTTGGCAGTAGAAAATCTTAACAGTATATTTGACCTCTCAGCTTCCCTATCAAATCTAAAAATCTCAAATAGAAAACCGAAGAAAATTAACAACAATGACAAATGGTTTGATGAAGAATGCAAAATTCTAAGAAAGAAATTGAGAAACCTGTCCAACCAAAAACATAGAGACCCGGAAAACCTGAGTCTACGCCTTCACTATGGTGAATCACTAAAACAATACAGAAATACACTACGGAAAAAGAAGGAACAGCATGTCAGAAATCAGCTCAATGTAATTGAAGAATCCATAGACTCTAACCACTTCTGGGAAAATTGGAAAACACTAAACAAACAACAACACGAAGAATTATCTATCCAAAATGGAGATATATGGGTAAACCACTTCTCCAATCTTTTTGGCTCTATAACAAAGAATAAAGAGCAAAAACATATACATGATCAAATACAGATCTTAGAATCAACTATTAAAGACTACCAGAACCCACTGGATTCTCCAATAACATTGAATGAGTTACAGGACAAAATAAAAACCCTCAAACCCAAAAAGGCCTGTGGTGTTGATGGTATCCTCAATGAAATGATCAAATATACAGACAACAAATTCCAATTGGCTATACTAAAACTCTTTAACATCATCCTTAGCTCTGGCATCTTCCCCAATATTTGGAACCAAGGACTGATCACCCCAATCCACAAAAATGGAGACAAATTTGACCCCAATAACTACCGTGGAATATGCGTCAACAGTAACCTTGGGAAAATCCTCTGCATTATCATTAACAGCAGACTCGTACACTTCCTCAATGAAAACAATGTACTGAGCAAATGTCAAATTGGCTTTTTACCAAATTACCGTACAACAGACCATGTATTCACCCTGCACACCCTAATTGACAACCAAACAAACCAAAACAAAGGCAAAGTCTTCTCATGCTTTGTTGATTTCAAAAAAGCCTTCGACTCAATTTGGCATGAGGGTCTGCTATACAAACTGTTGGAAAGTGGTGTTGGGGGTAAAACATACGACATCATAAAATCCATGTACACAAACAACAAGTGTGCGGTTAAAATTGGCAAAAAACACACACATTTCTTCACACAGGGTCGTGGGGTTAGACAGGGATGCAGCTTAAGCCCCACCCTCTTCAACATATATATCAACGAACTGGCGCGGGCACTAGAAAAGTCTGCAGCACCCGGCCTCACCCTACTAGAATCTGAAGTCAAATGTCTGCTGTTTGCTGATGATCTGGTGCTTCTGTCACCAACCAAGGAGGGCCTACAGCAGCACCTAGATCTTATGCACAGATTCTGTCAGACCTGGGCCCTGACAGTAAATCTCAGTAAGACCAAAATAATGGTGTTCCAAAAAGGTCCAGTCACCAGGACCACAAATACAAATTCCATCTAGACACTGTTGCCCTAGAGCACACAAAAAACTATACATACCTTGGCCTAAACATCAGCGCCACAGGTAACTTCCACAAAGCTGTGAACGATCTGAGAGACAAGGCAAGAAGGGCATTCTATGCCATCAAAAGGAACATAAATTTCAACATACCAATTAGGATTTGGCTAAAAATACTTGAATCAGTCATAGAGCCCATTGCCCTTTATGGTTGTGAGGTCTGGGGTCCGCTCACCAACCAAGACTTCACAAAATGGGACAAACACCAAATTGAGACTCTGCACGCAGAATTCTGCAAAAATATCCTCAGTGTACAACGTAGAACACCAAATAATGCATGCAGAGCAGAATTAGGCCGATACCCACTAATTATCAAAATCCAGAAAAGAGCAGTTAAATTCTATAACCAACTAAAAGGAAGCGATTCCCAAACCTTCCACAACAAAGCCATCACCTACAGAGAGATGAACCTGGAGAAGAGTCCCCTAAGCAAGCTGGTCCTGGGGCTCTGCTCACAAACACACCCTACAGAGCCCCATGACAGCAGCACAATTAGACCCAACCAAATCATGAGAAAACAAAAAGATAATTACTTGACACACTGGAAAGAATTAACAAAAAAACAGAGCAAACTAGAATGCTATTTGGCCCTACACAGAGAGTACACAGCGGCAGAATACCTGACCACTGTGACTGACCCAAAATTAAGGAAAGCTTTGACTATGTACAGACTCAGCGAGCATAGCCTTGCTATTGAGAAAGGCCGACGTAGGCAGACATGGCTCTCAAGAGAAGACAGGCTATGTGCTCACTGCCCACAAAATGAGGTGGAAACTGAGCTGCACTTCCTAACCTCCTGCCCAATGTATGACCATATTAGAGAGACATATTTCCCTCAGATTACACAGATCCACAAAGAATTCGAAAACAAATCCAATTTTGAAAAACTCCCATATCTACTGGGTGAAATTCCACAGTGTGCCATCAGAGCAGCAAGATTTGTGACCTGTTGCCACGAGAAAAGGGCAACCAGTGAAGAACACGCACCATTGTAAATTCAACACATATCTATGCTTATTTATTTTATCTTGTGTCCTTTACCATTTGCACATTGTAAAAACACTGTATATATATATATATATAATATGACATTTGTAATGTCTTTATTGTTTTGAAACTTCTGTATGTGTGATGTCTACTGTTAATTTTTATTGTTTATTTCACTTTACATATTATATACCTTACTTGCTTTGGCAATGTTAACACATGTTTCCCATGCCAATAAAGCCCCTTGAATTGAATTGAATTGAATTGAGAGACAGAGAGAGACAGAGACAGAGAGAGACAGAGAGAGACAGAGAGAGACAGAGAGAGACAGAGAGACAGAGAGAGACAGAGAGACAGAGAGAGACAGAGAGAGACAGAGAGAGACAGAGACAGACAGAGAGAGACAGAGAGAGACAGAGAGAGAGAGACAGAGAGAGACAGAGAGAGACAGAGACAGAGAGAGACAGAGAGAGACAGAGACAGAGAGAGACAGAGAGAGACAGAGAGAGAGAGACAGAGAGAGAGACAGAGAGAGAGAGACAGAGAGAGAGAGAGAGACAGAGAGAGACAGAGAGAGACAGAGAGAGACAGAGACAGAGAGAGACAGAGAGATGAGGCCTGACTGAGGAGGAATAGCTCTCCTGTTGCAAGAAGGGAAAGTTACAGTCAGGATACAGTAGCTTGTGTGATGCAGTACAATGCCATCGGCTCACTGACTTCTTTAAGAAAGGGGAAAGGGGGATACCTAGTCAGTTGTACATCTGCATGCCTTCAACTGAAATGTGTCTGTCTTAATCGACATCCATATCTTCGGGCGCTCGGTGAAGAGTGGGTTAACTGACTTGCTCAAGGGTACTGATAACCATGCAAATTCATACCATTAAATGCATAGTCACTTGATCATTCTGAAGAGCCAGTGAGGCAGATACCCTGGCAAATGTAGGGTTTTACTGGATATTAGCCAGTCAAATGGAAGCAGTGTTACTGGGGTCTCTCATTATCTACTTTCAAATGGAAGCAGTGTTACTGGGGTCTCTCATTATCTACTTTCAAATGGAAGCAGTGTTACTGGGGTCTCTCATTATCTACTTTCAAATGGAAGCAGTGTTACTGGGGTCTCTCATTATCTACTTTCAAATGGAAGCAGTGTTACTGGGGTCTCTCATTATCTACTTTCAAATGGATGCAGTGTTACTGGGGTCTCTCATTATCTACTTTCAAATGGAAGCAGTGTTACTGGGGTCTCTCATTATCTACTTTCAAATGGAAGCAGTGTTACTGGGGTCTCTCATTATCTACTTTCAAATGGATGCAGTGTTACTGGGGTCTCTCATTATCTACTTTGTTTATTGTGAGCTGAACTTTCTGCCTAATCAATCAATATTACTCTGAGAGCAATGAATCCTACTTCTTTTACCTTAGACTGATCAGTATACTGCACATTAGTGGGGGGCCGAGTATCTGCGGATTTTTGCTCCTCCCTTGTACTTGATTGATGAAGTAAGATCACTAATTAGTAAGCACTCCCATCACCTGGTTGACTAGGTCTTTATTGAAAGGGAAAAAACTAAAACCAACAGACAATAGGCCATCCATGGATTGAGTTTGACACCCCTGATGTAGGGGATCTATTTTAATATATACCATTATCCATTACAGTACGTAATGATTTGACTTACCTCTGATCTCACTGACTGTTTCTGTGTTTTTGGTTGTGTGCATGGGTGTGTGTGTGCGTTTGTGTTTAGAGTCTGGTGAGCTGGATCCAGAGATTGCCAGGCTGAACTCCCAAGGTTTCAGTGGCTGTCTGTCGGTGGTCCAGTTTAACTCCGTAGCCCCACTGAAGGCAGCGCTGCTTTACCCCAACACCAGCCCAGTTATAGTGATTGGATCCCTAGCAGAGTCCACCTGTGGCTCCTCATCTCCAGCCAATCCCTACCCAGCTGAAACTACACACTCCCTATCAGGTAAGAGGGGAGGTGTCAAGTTCCCTATGATGGGCGGAGTCTGTGGTAATAGCGGGGACTTATGGTCACCCCTTTTCCATCTCTTTCTCTCTCTCTCTCTCTCGCTCTCTCTTCTGCTTGAGTGCCTTTTGTTTTTCTTTAATTCCACTTGAGAATCTACACTTTGTTCCAAACTGCTTTTTCATACTTTATCAAGGGCCCATTTAATACATACACCATCTTCCTTGTTAATTAGATGAGAATGAAAGTGATTACATTGTGACAGATGAGTTCATTCATTTGGATGAGAGGCATTTCTCATTTGCATAATATTACTTCTGTGGTCCTCATGCGGTTTAGGACTGAGGGCGTAGTGTTAAATGAATCCTGCATGGACTGATGACCCTTGATGTTACTGACTCTCTCTCTCTCTTCTGTCCCTTTCTTTTCTCTTCTCTCTTTCTCTTTCTACTCCTCTGTGTATCTTTCTCTTTCTGCTGACTCTCTCTCTTTCTGTGTATCTTTCTCTTTCTCTTTCTACTCCTCTGTGTATCCTTCTCTTTCTGCTGCCTCTCTCTCTTTCTGTGTATCTTTCTCTTTCTGCTGCTCTCTTTCTGTGTATCTTTCTCTTTCTGCTGCCTCTCTCTCTTTCTGTGTATCTTTCTCTTTCTGCTGCCTCTCTCTCTTTCTGTGTATCTTTCTCTTTCTGCTGCCTCTCTCTCTTTCTGTGTATCTTTCTCTTTCTGCTGCCTCTCTTTCTGTGTATCTTTCTCTTTCTGCTGCCTCTCTCTTTCTGTGTATCTTTCTCTTTCTGCTGCCTCTCTCTCTTTCTGTGTATCTTTCTCTTTCTGCTGCCTCTCTCTCTTTCTGCTGCCTCTCTCACTATTTCTGTGTATCTCTCTCTTTCTGTCTGTTTCCCTCCCTCTCTCTGTCTTTCGGTCTCTCTCTTTCTGTGTCTCTCTCTTTGTCTGTGTTTCTCTTGCTCGCTCTCTGTCTTTCTCTCTCTCTCTCTCTCTCTCTCTCTCTCTCTCTCTCTCTCTCTCTCTCTCTATCTCTCTTTCTGTCTGTGTTTCTCTTGCTCGCTCTCTGTCTTTCTGTCTCTCTCTCTCTCTCTCTCAATCTCTGTCTCTCTCCACTGTAGATCATTTAGGTACAGTAGGTACTGGTGAGCTTATAGTCAATGCAATCAAGAGTGACTCTGCATTGATTGGAGGTAACGGGAACATGTTTCTCATGTGTTTCACTGTTATAGTGTCATAATAAACCATACTTATATTGTATTCAGTAAAACAACATGTCAGACAAGAAATGATCCTGTTCAAAACTTCTCAATTGCAAAATATATGTTTTTCTGAATGAGACAAACCTGGATAAATAAAAGTTAAATAAATATATACAATATTTCAACATAAGATATGGCATGTTTGCAGCATCACATCACAAAGCTTTGAAGCGGTGGTTGATTAGGTTCCAGTTGGTTCAGTTGCTGGAACATAGAAAGTAGTTTAAAGTCCTCCTTATACAGGCGTACTCAGTGCCAAATGCACAAAGGACACCAAAACTAATTCAACGTTTAAAGAAATTATTTGCTGATTAAGGAAGTTTTACAGCTATCTTCAAATATATTTTCATTTTAGAACCATTGTAATTTACCATTAAATTGAGTCCGGGTGTGTTCTGGTTTCCCAATAAGATGTATCATTTTCTCTTGATAATGAAATGCACCGTACATAGCATTGCAGTGTACAAGGACTGTAGCTAAGGTTTATGAAATTAATGCCTGCTACGTTTGTGAGAATTGAACTGGAGATCTTTGTGCTGTGCCTTGTACAGAGATGAATTTACAGCTTTTAGAAGCTTGTGTGTAATGCCTTTTAGAGTTTAGATTAGCAACGGAAATTAGGCAGGCTGGGTAATAGCAATGAAATACCCACAAGAGAAATTGGCATATTATTTATCTTAAGGCTTCTATGCCGTAGACAAAATGTCGCAGAACTAAACTTGAGAATGCTGAGAAAGGAG
Organism: Oncorhynchus masou masou; assembly: GCF_036934945.1. NCBI lineage: Eukaryota > Metazoa > Chordata > Actinopteri > Salmoniformes > Salmonidae > Oncorhynchus > Oncorhynchus masou. The sequence continues at coordinate 15,588,532 of NC_088222.1, forward strand.
TTAATGTGTTCTGAAAGCCACTGTGCTTTCTCTATTTTTGCTTCTGAAAAAGGAAACCCATAGAGATGTCACTATGTGAAATGATGTTAATTGGTTTCACGTTAGAAGTCTTCAGTGTTTTCCGTCTTAAAAAAGCACTCTGTTAAAGTTTCTTTCTGTTTTCAAATGAGTGCTGTTTTGTTGTTTCCTGACTTAATGTTTTGTACTCCTTTTTGCAGGTGTGATTGCTGTGGTGATATCTGTGATTCTGTGTGCGTTGGCAATAATGGCAAGGTTCCTGTATCGACGGAAAGAGACATTCCACACCCAAGAACCCCAGGGAATCAAACCTGAGGCCGACAGTCCTGAATACCCTTTCCACAGCGAGCCCAACTCACAGAACATACTAAGTGAAAACCAAAAGGAGTATTTCATATAAGTCCAACTATCCACATCTCAACCTTCTCTATGTTGGACTAATCCAATGAATCTGATTAAGGAAGGACAAGCCTTGCCAAGCCCTAGAGACGTTAATTATGTTCACAGTACATTACACACACAGTACATGCAGTAAAAGACCATCAGCAACTGTCAAAACAAGATGGCTGACCAAGATTTGAAGAAGACAACAAATAATCTGTAAATGCATCCATGTATTGTGGTTTCAAGTAGTTACCACAGCCACAAAACCAAATTGGCTATATCGTAAACAATAATGGAAACTAAAGTTTGCTTTTCGGTGTTAATTTAAGGTTAGGTTTAGGCATAAGGTTAGCAGTGTAGGTACGGATTGTGTTAGGTTTGAGAGAATCATATTTGAGAGAAATTGTAGCAATAGACTGGGTTGAAGACTTTGTGGCTGTAGTAACTAGTGATGACCACATATTGTTTACTGTTTTTTGTACACACTGTTTGTACTGGTAATATGACACAAGTGTAGATGATAGACTTTGAAAGGTGTTGATACTGTCATTCATGGGGGTGTAAATATTCTTTGAAAATGTAAATGTTGAATTAATTCATGTCTTTATAACAATCGCTGTCTAATATTCCTCTCCGGTGGTACAGTACTGAAAATATAATAATAATGCCTGGATGGATTTATACTGTGTGTACTTGCAGTACGGTTATGAAGATGATACAATACATGTTTGGATTATTGAGTTGAAAGTATTTTGGTATTATGATGATGCAATTGCTTTATTGAGAGATTTAGATGTCTTAGCCATAGAGATTACCTCTACAGCACACACAGTATATACTGTACTGTGTATTACAGTAATAATATCTCAAAATCTGTTGACCAAAATACATGAGAACATGTATTGAACAAACATATCGAATCGAACATCCCACTGACAAAACTTATGTAAATACAGTATTATGTTCCAAATGTTTTTTGTTTTTTTACTTCACTGTACTTCAGAAAGTTCTGTGGCAAGCATAACCTGTAATTTTGTGTGCTTGCTCTGCATTATCCTTGATAAAAAATAAAAGCATAGCCATTTAACGGTTTTCTTTGAAACACTGCTTCCTTACCACCCACAGCTAGAACACTTTGACAGACCGAATTCTCAGAAAAGCTTTGAACGGAACTCACAACATTAGGCTCACTCTAAAACACTCTGGCTAATCACAACCTTCCTTTCACAAGGTGCTAATCTTTATGAGAATACGCAGTTTGGTTTGTCAGACAGACAGACAGGTTTGGTGGGATTGGTGATTCATAGGAAGCAGAATGATAATCAGAGGAAGTTCATCTGAGACACGCTGACAGAGTCAGAGAAGAGGAGATGGATCTGATGAATGTCAACCTGTCTATCTGTCAGCGTGTCTTCATTCAGTTCAAACAACAGTACAGACTAGATCAGGAAGGTAAAGAGGAGAGGATTGTCGTCATCAGTTGCTGTTCATCACACAAACACTGCTCTGCTCTCTGTGTTCGTTGGAACCCTGGAGAACATAGCTAGTACTTTAAATGGAAGACTTTTGACCATTTCTACGACATTCTTTTCTTCCACATTGCTTTTTTTCCTGGTCAGATGAGATGTTCCCATTGTAATCATTGTATGGATCTACTATATGTTGGTTGGAGACAGGTGACCATACGGAGGTTTTTCTACAGCCCTCAGAGTCACAGAAATGACGCTGCACAATATTTAAATATTTAACGAGGCAAGTCAGTTAAGAACAAATTGGGATTGAACTGAACACTACTCAATGAAACTATAATGGAATGATGCTTATTGGTGATTAACAGTATAACGTCAGTGACTGTTTTCATTATATTCAGGTTGTTTTGATTAACAAGTATATCCTGTTCAATAAAATTCAAATTGATCAGTTATTGAATAGTGTTGAATGAGAAACATGTTTTTGATGCACTATAGACAAATCATGATACACCATATATGTGTAAAGGATTGTAAAGGAAGTGTTGACAATTGAAACCATCCACCACTTCTGTCACTACTAATGCTTCCATTCAATATCAAACTCCTGTCCACTGTCCATAATGGAACTCATTCTGTGTAACTTTATGGCGAGATGCATTGAATTAAATATTGAGAAACCTATGGCACAAGGCTTAAGATTTGTTTATGTTGGTGTTTGTCTTTATGTATGTAAAATCGATTCCAAAAATGTATATGTCCATGCAAGAAAAGATATGACAATGCAACATTATTCTGAGAAGCATTTCAACAGGATCTCTCATTGTTCAAGGAATTATCCTTCTAAATTTGACCCGCTACTTTAGCTCTGCCCATATACCTGTCTGGTGTGTCACACAGATGGAAAAATCTTGGCTTCATTCTCCTCACAGATTTTTTTCTTATCCATTCTGTAACAATTCACACTTTTGAGCAGTGAGATTACATTTCCCAGGCTTTGTGGCCCGCCCATACATCTGCTGCTGAATGCTGGGTTATTGGCCTGACACTGCAGACAATAACCAAGAACAGATGGCTAAATGCTTGACTTTGTCACCCAGTCCACATGCTGAGAGCTAGACTCCAGGAACAAACTGAGGGCCAGTCAGATGGGTCTGTTCAGAGGAAAACACAGATAGTGTTGGCATATGTTCAGTATATCCTCATGTACAGCGCTGATCTTTACAATTGCAGGAAAATCAGCTCTTTTATTGATATGCAAGAAACTGTGTGCCAAAGGAAGCAGCTCATTGATAAAAAACGGTGAAGCACTTTGCTTCCAAATTCAGAAACACGATATGTAGGCGGATTTGGTGGGTCTTCTCTTTGCATATAGGGCAGCTGTTAGGATAAAGAAATACCCCAATTTAAATCTTTTGATTTGCAAAGAAACCATACCATTGACCTTTCAGTACTAGGTATATGTCTCTGTCACTAGTTCCCTCAGAGCCATAGTCAGACCTTTAGAACTTCCTTATCTGCTCATTATGCTGACCACCACCACATCAGGCACACAATCACCAGGGCACACTCAAATCGTATTGGAAATTACAGACCCCAATTCACAGTAAATCAATCATGCCCAATCTTCAGTCAGTATGGTTCTCGAAAATAAATCTATGAACTCAAACACTCAGATTGTATTTGAGGGGCAATATTTATCTCTGGGTTTTCATCAAACATGGAAAGTGCTCAATTGAATAAATCTCATTGTTACGTTTTGCATTTTAGTCATTTAGCAGATGCTCTTATCCAAAGCAACTTACAGTTAGTGCCTTCATCTTCTAGCTAGGTGGGACAACATAGTAGGTACACCACATAGTAAGTATACATTTCCTCAAAGTAGCTATCAGCAAAGTCAGAACTAGAAGGGGTAGGGGAGGTTCAGTTTTACATAAAAAAATGTATTGGGGGGGGGGGTCAAGGTGAAGAAGGGGGATTATTTAAGATACCCTTTGAAGAGGTAGTGTTTCACAAGTTTTTGCGAAGATGGGCAGGGACTCTGCTGTTCTAGCTTCAGGGAGAAGCTGGTTCCACCATTGGGGTGGCAGGACAGTCTTCATCAAGGAGTAGCAGAGTGAGGAGCACTCTGGGAACTTTATGTCTGGTTGTACTGTAAGCTAGTATGTAACTATCTGATTGCCATTCCTGCCATTGGCCTAAGATGGCAGCCGGCCAGTGTTGTTGTTATGCAATCTAAGATAACGGCTCCCATGGCCTTTTCCAGCCTGCTAGTCTAGCATGCTAACTTATTACCTAGTTGGCCCTGTATATATTGTGTGCTATGTTTATCATATTAGCCTATTGCTAACGCCTTATAGTTGCTATTCAGTTTATTTTAATTAGCCAATTGTTTTATATATATATATATATATATTTATTTATATATAAGCACCATCGTTCAAAAGTATGAGGTCACTTAGAAATGTCCTTGTTTTTGAAAGAAAAGCACATTTTATGTCCATAAAATAACATCTAATTGATCAGAAATACAGTGTCTTGCAAAAGTATTCATCCCCTTGGCATTCTTCCTATTTTGTTACATTACAACCTGTAATTTAAATGGATTTGTATTTGTGTTTCATGTAATGGACATACACAAAACAGTCCAAATTGGTGAAGTGAAATGAAAAAAAAAAATAACTTATTTAAAAACAAATTAAAAAAAATGACAAACGGAAAAGTGGTGCATGCATACGTATTCACCCCCTTTGCTATGAAGCCCCTAAATATGATCTGTTGCTACCAATTACCTTCAGAAGTCACATAATTATTTAAATAAAGTCCACCTGTGTGCAATGTAAGTGTCACATGATTTCAGTATATATATATATATATATACACACATATACATACACACATATACATACACACATATACATACACACATATACATACACACATATACATACACACATATACATACACACACACACCTGTTCTGTAAGGCCCCAGAGTCTGCAACACAACTGAGCAAGGGGCACCACCAAGCACCATGAAGACCGAGGAGCTCTCCAAACAGGTTAGGGACAAAGTTGTGGAGAAGTACAGATCAGGGTTGGGTTATAAAAAAAATATCAGAAACTTTGAACATCCCAAGAAGCACCATTAAATCCATTATTAAAAAAATGGATAGAATATGGCACCACAACAAACCTGCCAAGAGAGGGCCACCCACCAAAACGCACAGACCAGGCAAGGAGAGCATTAATCAGAGAAGCAACAAAGAGACCAAAGATCAATAACAAAGGAGCTGTAAACTCCACAGCGGAGATTGGAATATCTGTCCATAGGACCACTTTAAGCAGTACACTCCACACAGCTAGGCTTAATGGAAGTGGCCAGAAAAAAAAGCCATTGCTTCAAGAAAAAAATGTGGGAGACTCTCCAAACATATGGAAGAAGGTACTCGGGGTGATGAGAGCTTTTTGGCCATCATGGAAAACACTATGTCTGGCGCAAACCCAACACCTCTCATCCCCCCAAGACTGGGGCGGAGGTTCACCTTCCAGCAGGATAATGACCCTAAGCATGCTGCTAAAGCAACACTCGAGTGGTTTAAGGGGAAACATTTAAATGTATTGGATGGCCCTAGTCAAAGCCCAGACCTCAATCCAATTGAGAATCTGTGGTATGACTTAAAGATTTCTGAACACCAGCGGAACCCATCCAACTTGAAGGAGCTGGAGCGGTTTTGCCTTGAAGAATGGGCAAAAATCCCAGTGGCTAGATGTGCCAAGCTTATAGAGACATACCCCAAGAGACTTGCAGCTGTAATTGCTGCAAAAGGTGGCTCTACAAGGTATTGACTTTGGGGGGGGGTGAATACTTAGGCACGCTCAAGTGTTCCTTGTTTTTCTTATTCCTTGTTTGTTTCACAATTTAAAAAAATTGCATCTTCACAGTGGTAAGCAGGGAGTGTAAATCAAATGATAACCCCCCCAAAAAATTATTTTCATTCCAGGTTGTAAGGCAACAAAATACTAAAAATGCCTAGGGGGATGAATACTTTCGCAAGCCACTGTACAGTGTAGTTATCGTTAATGTTGTAAATGACTATTGTAACTGAAAATGGCAGATTCTTTATAGAATATCTACATAGGTGTACAGAGGCCCATTATAAGCAACCACAACTCTTGTGTTCCAATGGAATGTTGTGTTAGCTGATCCAAGTTTATGATTTTGAAAGGCTAATTGATCATTAGAAAACTCTTATGTTAGCACATCTGAAAACTGTTGTCCTGATTAAAGAAGCAATAAAACTGGCCTTCTTTAGACTAGTTGAGTATCTGGAGCATCAGCATTTGTGGGTTCGATTACAGGCTCAAAATGGCAGGAAGCAAAGACATTTCTTCTGAAACATGTCTGAGAAATGTTGTTCTTGTTCTGAGAAATGAAGGTTATTCCATTCAAGAAATTTCCAGAAACTGAAGATCTCGTACACCGCTGTGTACTACTCCCTTCACAGAACAGCGCAAACTGGCTCTAACCAGAATAGAAAGAGGAGTGGGAGGCCCTGGTGCACAACTGAGCAAGAGGACAAGTACATTAAAGTGTCTAGTTTGACAAACAGATGCCTCACAAGTCCTCAACTGGCAGCTTCATTAAATAGTACCCGCAAAACACACGTCTCAACGTCAACAGTGAAGAGGCGACAACAGGATGATGGCCTTCTAGCAGGGTTCCTATGTCCAGTGTCTGTGTTCTTTTGCCCATCTTAATCTTGTCTTTTTATTGGCCAGTCTGAGATATGTCTTTTTCTTTGCAACTCTGCCTAGAAGGCCAGTTGCCTCTTCACTGTTGACGTTGAGACTGGTCTGTACTAAAGGTTGAATAGTCTATTGTTCGGCTATTAGCCCCCCTCCCCAACTTGCAAAAAAATTGTTGTTACTCCCAACTTGTTCTTCGCCCTCTTCCACACGTCATATTGTGCCTGAGTGGCTCGCTTGTGGGTGTGGTGGCAGGTTATGACAGCACCTTCAGTTATGCGTCCAGAATTCAGCAGAGCAAGTTTGTATGACGGTCTGGTTAATCACAGGCAAATTGTTATATGCTATGGAGGTCCATTTGTGTGTTTTTGTCGAGAGCAAAACTTCTTTATTTTCAATGAAAAATACTTTTTCTGAAAGCAATTTTTTTCCAACACAAAGGAAGTCATAGCGGGCACCTACGAAGAAGGACTGTGTGATGATGGCATCTCAGGTAAGCAGCACTGGGCGTTCTTCCATCCAACTTTTACATAGCAGGTAGTTAGCTCCTACGATTCAGTGTCGGTTCATAACATTCTACTATATTACACATATAAACACCGTAGAATGATAAATCATGCCATTTTTATTCTCAAGCTTACCAAAAGCATTTAGCTAGAAATGCCTGTTCTTGTCATTTTCAGTTGAATTAACCAAACTTTCTTTCATGGCAACTCATAAGCAGGCCATGTCCTATTTGTTTTATAGTCGATATATAATCATATTTCATGACAGTGTAACCGTTAGCCTTTTTTCATAAGGATGAAAATAGATATGTCTGTCAGGGAATGCTATTCTGGTATGTCAGATGAAGAGTTAGACCAGAAAGTCAGCACCATTAAGGCAAGGATGTCCCATGCGTGCGCTAGAATGATCAAATTAAGTCTCAGAGCAACGTGCCATCGTGTACATTGGCGAAGAGTAAGGGAGTCTTCACAGCGTGTAGAGCAAAACGGAGAACACCATGGTGTTCGTGAGCGTCTCATCTTTCTGCTCAGAAACGCTAGACGTTTTGGCGATAGGACTGATTATTTGTGTATGTCTCATGGTTTGACACACCGCTGCAGCTTTGCTACCCTTCACCACAGATGCAGATGGCTGACATCTGGCTGACATCTGGCTGACATCGGTGGATCAATTGAGACAAAGCCCATGCAAAACAACTGATATGGTGGGGCAAAAAAGTATTTAGTCAGCCACCAATTGGGCCACCAGTTCTCCCACTTAAAAAGATGAGAGAGGCCTGTAATTTTCATCATAGGTACACTTCAACTATGACAGACAAAATGAGAACAAAATCCAGAAAATCTCATTGTAGGATTTTCAATGAATCTATTTGCAAATTGTGGTGGAAAATAAGTAAAACATTTCTGGATTTAAAAATTATAATTATAATTCACGATTGGCATTGATGAACAGTGATTTTGAAATTAGGTAGCCTATATCTAACTTGGTGTTTGAGGGTATTAAACATTGTATTATTACAAAATTGCTCTCTCCCCTACAAAAATATTACTAAGCCACCGGTACTTACTGTTATTGAACAGCCAATTGATATGAGATTTGCATTTGAATTATATATAAAATCTTGAACCCATGGGATCAACCCTCCCCCGAGGACTCATTTCCCAGAATACAACCCTCTTTAAATGATCTGTCATCAGCATCACAGAATAGTTACCCAGCATTTCTATGGCTACAAATATTTAATAGTACTCTTTGATCTATATGAATTTCCCTATGGCATTAAGACTTCTATTGGTAGGACCAACTACTATATGCATTGCCAACTGTGAACACAAAGAATATTATACAGTAGTTAATTCAATGTTCAAAGGCACTGAATTGAAGACAAAGGCTAGAATAGGTATACTAAGTAGCCTTGCACAAGCCTTAGCTTCTGCAATCGGAAGAGCCAATAGGAGCAGGAACATATCTAGTGTTTCTGTAGTGTGATGCAGCTTGCTGCACAAGTACAGCCCCTGGACAAGATGCTAGTCTATTGCAGGGCCCTACCCCCAATCTATCTCCGTAATACTGAGTGCCAAGCAGAGGAGCACCAGGTCACATTTTTACAGTCTTTGGTATGACTCAGTTGGGGATCTTACTCCCAACCTTTTAATCTCAGGTCGGACACTAATCCAGTGGTCACCAACTGACTGGTCAATCTCTAAAGCATTCCTAGAAAATTGACCAGGCTATTCTACATAAATGACATCTAGTGTGCCTACTCGGATAGCTCATATCACTGTTCCTACAGCTTCCATAACCCCTAGCCTGTGAGATTTCGTAACTTTTAAAACCATGACCAGAGAGAGAGACGAATAGAATACAGCAAACAGCTGTTTTTATTGAGTTCATGTCTAAGTTTTTATTCAGCATTGTCACAGTTTTTATTCAAGACTCTTACAACATTAGAAACACTTCTCCCTGCTTCCACTCGCGCTGCAGTTGCAATGGATAAGTAGCCAAGTTGATCGATAGCCCTGCATTTGTATTATTATTAGCAGGGTGTCTTGTCCATTTTATTAGAGGAATATTTCACATTTTCTGGTCATAGGACCAACATGAATTTGTGCATGAGGCAGATGCGGTGCCAATCCCCAAGAAGAGAAGACCAAGTTACTCTGACCCTGGAGAGGAAGTGAGGCATTCTGGACTGCAGGTGCTGAATGGTTGGCAATACAGTTGAGGTAGTACAGCGTGTAGACCCCAGGAGAGCAAGAAGAAGTGACTGTGGCAAGAAAAAAAACTCCCTTGAAGGAAGAGAACTTTGAGGAACCAGGTTCAGCTAGGAAGCCGATCCTCTTTTGGCTGGATGGGTAGGATTCAGTGTGTGAGGTAAATTATGTCCGTGATAGGAGGCAGGGACTAGAGGACACTGCTTGAGTTAATGCAGGTTCTGAGAGATGAGCATGTGTGCTCTCCTGATGTTGATGTCTGACTTGATCATTATTAATCAGACTAATTCAAGAGTGCTCTTCTCAACCATGGATGGCCTGATAAAGCCTACCCTCACAAACTTTCCTCCACATCTAAATATGATGAGTTTGCTGCATATTGCATAGATAAGATAACCAACACTAGGCTGGGTATCAGTCAAGCAAGACCCGATGAAAGGTTTGCTATGTGCCCTAGCCTACCACACAGGCACTATGGATTTAATTTTCCCTGGTTGACACAGACATGCTCAGGAAAGTGGTATCACAACTTAAGCTTTCTACCTGCCTTCTCTATCCTATCCCCACCACCTTCAAAGGGGTTAATTACATATCTGAAGTGCAAAATGTTGTTTATCATTCCCTGTTCACAGGCACTTTCCCCACTGTACAAAAAAATGCTATGGTGAAATCCCTTCTGAAGAAAAGTAATCTAGATTGGTCGAACATTGCTTAAAGCTGAATAATCGCCAACCTTCCATTCTTAAGCACAAGTCTGGAGAAATCGGGGTTCAAACAGCTAAATGATTTAAGTGCCAACTGTATTTCAGAAAAATTCCAATCTGATTTCTGTGCCCATCACAGCCAAGCGACAGCCTTACTTAAAGTGGTAAATGTTCTTAGATAACAAACAGCTTTGATACCAAATAGCTCTCTGTCCTTGTCCTCTGAGATTTAAAAAGTGCTGCATTTAACACTGTTGACCATCATGTCCATCGGGACAAACTGGAGAGGTGGGTTGGCATCGCCGGTCCAGTTTTAAGATTGGTTTAGGACCTCAGAAAATACATATCATGTGGCCTTCCACAAGGTTACATTTTGGGTCTGCTACTGTTCTCTCAGGTCATCTGGCACTGGCCTTTTAACTACCCCACAGGACCAAGAGGCAGCCTTGAGTTATTATGCCCCCTGCCAGAGAACCTGAGTGGGGCCGAAACTGGACATATTTACAAAACATCTTAAGATTTGTAGCTTTGCTTTTCCTTTGGGTGTTTTTAAGTTGTTCAATTTGTCATTATTTTATCTTGTGTTTGTTGTGTAGTAAATATTTCAGCTTTTATTTTCATAGTTTGTTCCTGTTAAGCACACTGCATTGCATTCCCTGTTTGAAATGTTCTGCATAAATAAAATAAAAAGTTTGATTTGGAACTCACTTGTGAAAAGGTTCTCAAAGCTTCCATTGAAGAACACTTTGTGCGCTATTGGATGATAAGCTTGAGAGGACCAGCGTGCAAGGAATTGTATGGTATGGTCTGGGACGCTGTGTCGAGATTCCATGGATGCAGCACCGATGTGGAAGTAGTGTCCGGAGAATTGACCAACAGGATAGCCATACAGTGATCATATTTGTCTCAGATGGGAATGGATCCATTGGGGAGGCGATAAAACCACATTTGGTGATGAACAGTGGATCAGATGTTGAAATTGTCTGAGCTGTAGGAAGTAGGTGAGTGGTTGGTAAGGGCAGATGTTAGCTAGAAGTTAGCCAGAACAGGTATACTTGAGGTTCTGCCAAACTGGTCAGTTTCCTGTGTGATGTTGAAGGTATCTTTGTCGAGGATGGCGATGTCGGTCTGATATACTGAGAAGGGATGTAGGTAGAAAATGAGAATATAAACTCAGAACATTGCAGGAAGCCAAATAACACCAAAATAAACAAATCCCAGCGTAGAGACTGCGATGGAGAAATAACCTCAGCATCTGGATGCATACAGAGAGGATGAAAAAGGAGATTGGGGGATATTGGCACGGCTGGGCTGTGGCGGGCAGTTGAAGACTTGAACAGAGGCAGAGGGTTCACTGATCGAGGAGAGGGTCTCAGCTGGTAAAACCAGGTGCCAAACCGCTGCAGGATTAGTTGGCACGTAACTGTCTGGGATTTCATGGCTGGTAGGGATGTAAGGTGATGCACTGCATGGATTGCAGTTATGGGACCAGCGATGAAAAGAGAAGTCGTCACTGGCAGAGGGGATGATCCACCACTGTGTGTCACAGACATGGGCCAGCGGGTTCTGAGGTGGGGAGAGCTTCTGGTGGCTGTAGCCAGGGCCAGACGGCCAGCAGTTATGATGAACCGCGAAGCAGTTGGTTCACTGAACTGGGACAGGGTTGCAGCTGGGAAGGCCAGGGGCCGCACTGCTGTGGTGGTAGTGCGCACATAACTGGCTGAGTAGGTGGGGGATGTGAGGATTCGTTGTTGGCAGAGAGCAGAGGAGACATTGCAGTGGTTGCAGCGGGGCCTGAGTGAAAGTGGTCAACACTGGCAGATAGAGGGTGAATCACTGGATTGAGATGGGGCCAGCATGGGGGAGGGGAGCCAGAGGCTATGAAGAAGGAGCAGGCAAGGAAGCCAGGAGGTCAATAAGACCTGAAGGAAAGCGGTCAACACTGACAGAGAAAGAGGGTGAGCTGTTGCCAGAGAAGCACAAGTGAGACCTGGGGTCAAGAGGATCCAAAGGCTGTGAAGATCGAGCTGGCAAGGGAGCCGGGAGGCCAGAGCGGGCAACTGGAAAAGTTGCACCTACGGCAGAGACGGAGCATATGGGGGGGGTAGAGGAAGCAGTATGCTGAGAGAGATCGGCTGTTGCTGGCAGAGAGGGTAGGTGAGCCACTTCCGGAGCAGCCATCAGTTGCATCAGGTGTGGAAGCTGATTGGAAGTTAGTAGCAGCTGGTGCTTGTTGAGTTAGTAGGGAGCTGCGTTCAAGGTAACCAGTTAAGTGTTGCATTCAAGTCTGGTCCTCTCTTCTGAATTTTAGTAAATTCTTAACTTCTTGCGTCGAGCAATCCCGGATCCGGGATCCTATTTATAGCCTCAAGCTCATTAGCATAACGCAACGTTAACTATTCATGAAAATCGCAAATGAAATGAAATAAATATATTTGCTCTCAAGCTTAGACGTTTGTTAACAACACTGTCATCTCAGATTTTCAAAATATGCTTTTCAACCATAGCTAAACAAGCATTTGTGTAAGAGTATTGATAGCTAGCATAGCTATAAGCCTAGAATTCAGATAGCTATAAGCCTAGAATTCAGCCAGCAACATTTTCACAAAAACAAGAAAATCATTCAAATAAAATCATTTACCTTTGAAGAACTTCAGATGTTTTCAATGAGGAGACTCTCAGTTAGATAGCAAATGTTCCGTTTTTCAAAAAATATTATTTGCGTAGAACAAATCGCTCTGTTTTGTTGACGTTTGGCTATGAAAAAAAACTGTATCCAGTTATAGCCTCAAGCTCATTAGCATAACGTAACGTTAACTATTTATGAAAATCGCAAATGAAAGGAAATTAATGTGCTAGCTCTCAAGCTTAGCCTTTTCTTAACAACACTGTCATCTCAGATTTTCAAAATATGCTTTTGAACCATAGCAAAACAAGCATTTGTGTAAGAGTATTGATAGCTAGCGTAGCATTTAGCGTAGCATTTAGCGGGCAACATTTGCACAAAAACCAGAAAAGGATTCAAATAAAATAATTTACCTTTGAAGAACTTCGGATGTTTTCAATGAGGAGACTCTCAGTTACATAGCAAATGTTCAGTTTTTCCTGAAAGATTCTTTGTGTAGGAGAAATCGCTCCGTTTTGTACATCACGTTTGGGTACCAAAAAAGAAGAGAAAATTCAGTCATCAAAACGGCGAACTGTTTTCCAAATTAACTCCATAATATCGACTGAAACACGGCAAACGCTGTTTAGAATCAATCCTCAAGGTGTTTTTCACATATCTCTTCATTGATATATCGTTCGTGAATGTCTACTTTCTCCTGTGAATCGCTTGGAAAAAGACGTGCAGTTGAAGATGACGGACCAATTTCGACGGAGGACACCTGGCAAATGTAGTCTCTTATGGTCAATCTTCCAATGATATGCCTACAAATACCTCACAATGCTGCAGACACCTTGGGGAAACGATAGATCGGGCAGGCTCATTCCTTGCGCATTCACAGCCATATAAGGAGACAATGAAAAACAGAGCCTCAAAAATCCTGCTCATTTCCTGTTTGAAGTTTCATCTTGGTTTCGCCTGTAGCATCAGTTCTGGGCACTCACAGACAATATATTTGCAGTTTTGGAAACGTCAGAGTGTTCCCTTTCCAAAGCTGTCAATTATATGCATAGTCGAGCATCTTTTTGTGACAA